>NC_142601.1:8742703-8928754 GCF_041222555.1 Hakea prostrata
GGAAGAAAAATGTACAGATAACGTTGCTCTTGGTCTCTGGAATTAAAACCTGCAGGTACCGCCATAGCTCAAATTGTACTTGTATAATTTTCCATCCTCTAGTATCTGTAACTTTGTCAAACTAAAATTTTTATGCTGCTTTCCTACCGTAATCTGATCACTTTTTAAATGTCAAGATATTTCTTTTTATGATCTGCATTGCACAGGATGGGCATCTGTAAATTGCTGTAATTGGTGACTCTGCACAATTTTCTATCACCTTGAAATGAGTTTCTGTTCATGCACCTCATATATATATATATATTTTACTCCAGGCAGGTCGCTTCCTTCATTTGGCTCAGAGCCATAAAATTGTAGAGGACAGGGAACTGGAAGAAAATTTATATGTAAACAATGACTATATTGAGAGGGCATCATTACTTGAACAGGTAATTATTGTGTTGTTTTATTTGCATAATAATTTGCCTTGTCCTAAACTTTTCTGCTTGCACCTGTTAAAGCATGCATTGTTTTACAGGAAATGCAGCCTGGGCCATCAAACCAAGCTGGTTTGAGATTTATCAGTGGTATTATTTGTAAATCTAAAATATTAAGATTCGAAAGGATGCTATTCCGTGCTACAAGGGGCAATATGTTTTTTAATCAAGCACCAGCCGAAGAGTATGTCATGGACCCTGTATTGGCTGAAAAGGTACAAGTCTTTGGTATAGTAAAACTGTCAAAATTGTTGGTGCTTGTTTGCTTTGTTTTCCAATTATTTTTAAGTAGGTTAAGCATGTTTCTCTTGTGGTAAATAGGTTAGGGACGTTTCTTTTTCTCAAATTAGAGTTGAGTCTACACGTCTGTATTGATGTAATCAATTTAGGGGAAGAATGAACTGGAATTTCCCCCCCCCCTTCCTTATGGTATGCATGCTGATTCAACCTCCTTATTTTCCCTCATCTTTTTATGGTTGAAAAAGGGTCCTGATATCTTTTTTGATTTTGTTGCCCTTTCAGAAAAAAAAAAACAGACGTTAGTTGAGGCTTCTATGTGTCTATTTTCCAAAGGCTGATCTACATAGTACATACCAATCAAATTTCACATTCCAACAACCCATCATAATTTACTTTTGAGAAATTAAGAACTGTTAGGGGGTGAGGAAAACCCAAAAGGAGAGGAAGGTACAAGGGTTTTTACCTTGTATGGTATGTACACCGAAGAGCTGCATGCTGTGCAAAAGAGACTCCAGTCTTTGTGAATATCAGCGAAATACATATTCCCGAATTCTTGAGAAATAGCACCTCAAATATGAGAAGATGTATTGCTTTGTCCACAATTGTATATTCTGAGATACAGTAGTACTCCAATAAAGTGCTCCCCAGCTGTAGCCTGTGACCAAGTGCCAATATACATACGTAGTTCTTCCTTTTTCCTAACACTCTCGGCTCCCCATAATGTAGTACTATATTTGAATGATCAAAATGGTAGCCAATCAAGATCTTTTCAGAAGGAATAAAATTCAGATTTGATAGACTAGTTGATGCTGGCTTGAAGACATATGCTAGAAAAAAGAAGCCAATGGGTCACGAAGGTATGACCCAAATCAGCCCATGGCTTTCATGGGCTAGGAATATTTTGGTGGGTTGAAGTCGGTCCATATGTTGTGAATTTGTGATCTTCGTGGGCTAGAACTAAGCCCAAGTCTAGTCCTTTAGAAATTCATCAAAGTCAATAAAAGGGTTTGCAGTTTGAAAATAAATAACTCATTGTCAAAAGGAGCTTTCCTTTGTCAAGAGTTAGATAGTGGTTGATATGTGGATGTTAGCTAGTAGCATGGTAGGAGATCTCGCTCTCGAGCGAGATCTGGCTACCATGAAAAACCAAGATCTCGACCATCTCGGCGAGATCTCGGTCGAGATATGCCATTTTTTGGGCGTCAACTCGGTAGCCCATCTCGGTGGGTTTTAGGGTCCCAGTTGGGCTAAAACTTGGTATTTAGCCTATTTAAGGCTTTTTGAACACATTAGTGGCCTTGGATTTGTGAGAAAACAACCCTAAGTATGATTTCTAAGTTTACCCATAGTGTGAAACTGAAATGCTGTAGGATTAGAGAATGCAAGGTTATATAACATGTAATATAAAACCATTAATGCTGTAGTATTAGAGAATGCAAGGTTATATAACATGTAATATAAAACCATTAAGGCATATAAATGAAAATCAAGAGTAATAAACACATTCATCAAGATAACATTCATATGAGTATTACAATCTTGACTTTCTAGAATAGAATGATAAAAGTATACAACCGTTAGAAGTTCTATATAAGTCATTAACGCATAAGTTCATAAGACAAGTAGAGGATGATTGAGCTTCCTTTGATGTTGTTGATGTGCTAAGAGTAGTTGCAAGTGAAACTTTGGCTGAAATCCGCAAAAAATTGGGCAAAAATTGAGAGTTCCAGCGAGATATGGCGAGATATAATGAGATATGGTGAGACATGGCGAGATCTCAAGCGAGATATCCCATTTCGCAGATCTTGCCCTTGATCTTGTCTCGGTTTGTGAAAAAATCGAGATATCTCGTGAGATCTCCCACCATGACTAGTAGTTGGATGGTGCATTTAATATTTATGCCTTTAAAATGGTTATATAAAAGGACTTATGCGAGAGGATGGATCACTTATGAAGTGAAATTAAAGTTGTTTTGCAGGTCCCTCTTCTCTCTAGAGAAACCTTGTATTTGATCAAGGTAAATTTGTATTTAATCCAATTGATCCACCTTACGGTGTGAAGCCCGGGTGTTATTTTCTTGTCCTTATTTCTCTCTCCTTTTGTCATGTTCTTCCCTCCCTTTTCTCGTCTATTAACAAGGATACTTGAGTAACCATTTTTTGTTTTGGCTACTATTTAGGTTTGCCATCTACTTGATATTAGATCTCAAGTTATCTTAATCATTTCGTAATGGTGATCTAAGTTTTAGTCTAACTTAAATTTGGGTCCTAGTTTTGCTCTTTACTTTGAAGAGCTATTCTGCCTTGTGTTGTTATGCTATGTTTATTGTGATATCACTTTAGGTTTTAGTCTTGCTTTATATTTGAATTTTGTTTCATACTTAGTCTGTTAAATCTGAAATTTATTCCTGCTGAAAAGATCTTGATTAGCTACAAATTCAAGTACAATACTACATTATTTGGTATCAAAGCCATGACAAGGAGTGAAAATTTTGGACCATCTGGTCCAACTGATCCTATGGTAATAGTAATAGAGATGTTTCAGCAACTAAGCAACCAGATCATTGCGAGCCAGAAGCAAGTGGAAGAGAGGCTCTTAGCAATGGAGGTTAGAGTTGCTTCCTCTACTCATGCCCCACATCCTCCACTTAGGAAGGCAGCTCACTCTATAGCTAATTTTCCTACCTAGAGAAATATAGGGCGCCCCAAAGGTTTCCAGTTGTGACCAACCTTCGCTGAGCACCTACGGAGTTATTTCATTGGAGAACAACTCACATTCAATAGGTATGTTGGTGACTCTCAAATGGTTACGCTTGAACTCAAGGAATAATCAGGTAAGCATGATATTCAAGTGTTTTATGATTGGTTGGCAGCATTGGATGATTGTTTTGATTGGTATGAACTATATGAGGCACAAAATATGAAGCTAGCAATTACCAAGCTAGTTAGAGCTGCACGTGAATGGTGGAGAACTTGTAAAAATGAGTTAGAGGATCGTGGTAGAGCTCCTACTATGTGGGAAGAGATGGAGAAATTACTAAGAGAAAAGTACTTGTCATCCACTGTTCGGTTGTGACTATGGTACACGTTAAATTTTCTTCATTGAGGGAACTTGTCAATTACAGAGTATATGGAGCAATTTGACTCCCTTTCTTTTCGTACATGAATTAAAGAGAAAGAGATCCAAGTCTTTTCACGTTTCATATTGGGTTTGTGGCTTGAAATTGATTAGGCTATTGGTGTTGTGGATGTGGAGAATAGTAGGGACTACTTTGAGAAGGCCTTATATGCTGAAGCATTATTGGCATCTAGTAACAAACAATTTGCATATCGAGCTGGCAAGGGTAGGCAAAATTTTCCAGCATAAAAAAAAATCTACTATAGCAACCCCTCCTCGACCCACATTCCTACTTGACAAGATAAGGGCAAGGCTCCTTTGACTAGTGGAAACCAAGCATAGTGTTTCCATTGTCAATATGTTGGACACTAAGTATTGTCCACTCCGTCAAAAGATTAATGCTATTGCTGAAGTTGAAAATATAGTGGAAGAAGAAGATCCTAAGCTATTTCCATACCCTCTTGGTCATAAAGATTATGGTGGAGCTGCATATGATGAGGATGATACCAACGGTGGTAATGCTTATGGTATTCATATAGTAAACCACATCTTGGTGGCTGAAACCAAAGGAGAGGATTGGCAGCGCAATTGTATTTTCTATAACCACATGAAATCCAGAGATAACATTGCTTTGGGGATAGTTGATAGTGGAGCTGCGTCAATGTTACTTTAGACACCTTTGTGAAGAAGGCCAACTTGTAGGTGGAGAATCACCCTATATTATATTGGGTGTCCTTACTGAATAGGAATACTTTGGAAGTAAATCAACGTTGTTCTATACCGTTGATGCTCCACATATATGAGGAAGAGGTGTGATGTGATGTGATGTGATGTAATCCTTATGCATCTTACTGATGTTCTATTGGTCGACCATGGATGTAAGATAATGATGTTATTGTCAGGGGAAAGAAAAACCAGTGCATCTTCAAGCTTAAAGGAATTCACACTATCCTCCATCCATCCAGTCAATGTCCTAACTAAAATGCGTCAATAGAGGTCTTTGACCAACTGAAAGGGCACTGATGAAGTGTAGAAGGTGTTGTCCATGCCACAAAAGAAGTTGTTGGCTGTTCCTCACAAGGAATTTATCCACACCCGCCATGATTTGAGGCTGGTATTAGCTCTTGTTACAAGGAAGTTTCCCCTTAACTTGAGGGAACGTTACCTCCACCTATTGAGGAGATACTTTCTAATATTTCTAATGTGGTTCATGATGAGTTTCTTGATGAGCTATCTCCTATGTGTGATATTCAGCATGCCATGGATTTGGTACCTAGCTCAGTGTTACCAAACCTACCAGCTTATTGTCTCAACCTTATAGAGCACAGTGATCTCATATAACATGTGTGCGAGTTGCTACATAAAGGATTTGTTCAAGAGAGCTTAAGTCCATGTGTTGTACTAATATTACCCACTCCAAAAAAAGATGGCTTTAGCGTATGTGTGGATAGTGGAGCAATCAACAAGATTACCGTCAAGTATAGGTTTCCTATACCACGACTTATGATATGCTAGATATGCTATCAGGGGCTAAGATCTTTTCTAATTGGACCTCAAAAGTGGTTACCATCAGATTCGTATTCGACTTGGACACAAAAGGAAGGCTGCCTTCAAAACCAAGGATGGACTATTTGAATGGAAAGTCATGCCTTTTGATCTGACGAATGCACCTAGCATATTCGTGAGGGTTATTACATAGGTATTTCATCCTTTTATTGGTTGCTTTTTTGTTCGGGCTTACGATATGAATGCCATAAGCATCACCATTGTTGGTATCATCCTCATCATATGCTTCTTGACCATAGTCACCATCATTGAGTGGGTTTGGAAATAAATTAGGATCTTCTTCCTCCATTGTATTCTCAACTTTAGCAACAAAATTGATCTTTTGACAGTGTGGACAATACTCAGTTTAATTTCGTTGTGGATCGAGGAGGGGTTGCTTTAGTAGGTTTTAGTGTTGAAATATTTTGCCTAGCCTCTTCGGCTTGGTATCCAAACCTCTTACCATGGGTCCCAATAACTCTTGCACGTAGGCCTTCTCAAAGCAATGACTAACATTCTCTACATTCACAACATCAGTGGCCCGATTAATTCCAGGCCGTAAACCCCATCTGAAATGTGAGAATGCTTGTCTCTCTAATTCCCATATGAGAAGAGAGGGAATCAAATTGCTTCATATACTCTGCAACTGACAAGTTCCCTTAAAGAGAATTTAACTTATTTTGCAGTCGCAATTGAAAAGTGGACAAGTTGATGTGACCAAGGTTGACCCCCCTATAAGTGGGCCCAAAAGTCCGAATACAAAGCTGGCCGGATAATCCCCAGGGGTATTTTGGTCATTTTCAGCCCTTTTAGAGCTCAAGATGGGTCTAGTTGGAATCCCACTCGATCCAAGGGTTATGGATCTACTTTTTTTTTTTTTTTTTTTTTTCATTTGGGTTTGTATTTTGTGAGTTATAGTACATTTTAAATTCTTATTTGAGTTGTGGGTAAGATCAGGTTCTTTGTTATCTTTTAGGAGGGTTCTTATCTTTTATGAGTTTTCTTTTGATTAGAATTTGCCCTTGGGGTTTTTGTCCTTTATTGAGATTCTAATCTAATTTAAGAGTCCCAATTAATGTGTCTAGTGGTTTCTTATTTGAATAGAATTAGTTGGATAAGATTCCTAGTTAGATAAGGGATCTAAATTAAAGTCAGTTAGGAGTAGAGTTTGATTTGATTTCAAACAATGTAAAGGCTATGCATACCAAGTAGTTGATGTAATTTTCAGTTTTGATGATTGACTAAAGTTATTGAGTTTGGGATCAGGGTTTCCTAGTTGAGGTAGCCCTGGTTGAGTGAAGTTTGTTCAAGTTCATCTTCTTCTCCATTCCAGCAATCTTCAAGCAATCACGCAACTTCCTTCAAGAGATACAGCAGTGCAGAAGCAATCACAGCAGCTCTAAGTTCAAGACCTCTCCCACCCTGCCTCTCTCATTCACACCCCCTCGTCCCTTTCCCCTCTTGTGCATGCCAAGAAACCCACCCCATTCCCATTGCACCTTCTCCCTTTCCCTTCCCCTTCAGTTCCTGCAAGTCCCCAGCCCTTCCTTGACCCTGTCCAACCCTGCAAGATACCCCTGACCCTGTCCCCTCCCTTGTTTTGTGCATAGCAGAACCATTACTCCCTTATCTTCACAGGCGCTAGAACCCTTCCCCCTTGGTGTTTCAGATCCCTAGACATCCCCTCCCCCTTCCTGAAACCCTATTACTCCCTTTCCCTAAGCAGTCCAGCCCCTACATGTCCCCCTAGAAGCTCTCATCCCCATTCGGTTCTTTGTTTTGATAGAAATTAGGAAACCAGAAAAATTCAGAGTTTCCTGCAACTTATTAGAAGACTTCTAGAATCTGAAACCTAACTCTGTTACAATTCAGACCATCCCCTATTCCAAAACTATTAAATTAAGTTCTGAAACACCGGGCACCAAAACCCAGCTCTTCTCCTGCCCAGCCGTAGCCCTAGTTTTCTGTCTCTGTTCAAATTTCAAATCTAAAATTATATCACAGCAGGGTTTACAATATCCTATAAGCCCTAAGATCACTACTCTCTTTAGCTGGAAATTCCTGGGCAGCCCACAGATTTAGGGAAATTTCCAAAATACCCTTAGCCCTAAATCTAGGTTTACATCACAAGTACTTTTCGCTTAGTAATTTCTTCATCTCCTCCCACGCAATAGGAGCTCTAGCACAATCTTCTAGCTCATATTCATTAGTTCACCATTTTCAGACAACTTCAACTAGCTTGGTACGTGTTAGCTTCATCTTTCGTGTCTCCTATAGTTCATACCAGTCAAAATAATCATCCTCCAGTACCAACCAATTGTAAAACATGTGAGTATCATGCTTACCCCAATATTCCATGAGTCCAAGCTTAACCTTTTGAGAGTCACCAACATGTCTGTTAAATGTTGGTTGTTCTCAAGTGTAATAACTTCGTAGGTGCTCTTCAAAGGTTGGTTGCACAATTGGAATCCTTTGGAGCCCTCTCCCTATATTTCTCCTAGTAGGAAAATTGGTTGTAGAGTGCGCTGGTTAGTATTCTTCACCAAGTGGAGGATGTGGGGCATGGGTAAAGGTAGCAACTCTAGCCACCATTGCTGAGAGCCTCTCTTCCACTTGCTTTTGGTTTGCAATGATCTGGTTGCTCAGTTGCTGAAGCATCTCCATTATTGCTGCTTTAGGATCAGTTGGACTGGATGGTCCAGAATTTTCACTCCTTGTCATGGCTCTGATACCAAATAATGTAGTACTATAGTTGAATGATTAAAGGGTAGCCAATCAAGATCTTTTTGTAAGGAATGAAATTTATACTTGATAGACTACGTATGAAACATAATTTGGATGTGAAACAATACTGATATCTAGAGTGATATCACAATGAAAATGACATAACAATAGGGACATGATTGCTCTTCAAAGTAGGGACACAACTATAAATCAGATCTAAGTTAGGCTAAAGTGTAGGTTACCATTATGAAACGAGAAAGATACCTTGAGATCTAATATCATGTAGATGGCATATCCAGATAGTAACCGAAATCGAAGGTGGTAATTGAACCAAACTTGTTAATAGATGATGAGAGTGAGGGAGCAATATCAGGGAATTGACAAAACAAGGATAATAAGAAAGTAACACCTTCACACTACAAGGTGGATCAGTTGGATCAAACACCAACCTACCTTGAACAAAAGCATGGTTTCTCAATAGAGAAGAAGGGCTTGCAAAACAACTTCGATTGCAATTCATGAATGAGTGATCCACCCACTTTGTGTAGCCATTCTGAAGATATAAACATTATACACCATCCAACCACTAGCAAACAGCCACCTATTAACCACTACCTAATTCTTGACAAGGAAAGTCTCCTTTTGATAATGAGTTCCTTATTTTCAAACTATAGCCCCTTTTGTTGACTTTGATGAATTTCTCAAGGACTAGACTTGGGCTTAGGTCTAGCCCATGAAGATCATAAAATGTGGGTTGACTTCAACCACCAAAGTAGTCCTACCCATTGAAGCCATGGGCTGATTTGGGTGACCTATTGGGCTTCTTTTTTCTATCATATGTCTTCATCCCTGCACTGCATCATCCCAAGTCTGAATTGCATAACTGAACCTGAAAGCCTCTGCACTCATTGCCCTCCTCCTGTGCCACTTATTCTTCTTATTTGCATACAACCAATTGCCTGTTTATTTCATTTAATCTCCTTTATTTAGTGTATGTAACTGCTGGTCTAACTAACCAGCAGCAGGCCTGGCACCACGACTCGTGAAACCAGTGGCCTATCAATGTCCTTTACTTTTGTTCCTTTTATTGTTCTCCATTTACCTTCTTGCAAATGCTAGTCAAGGTGGTAATTGTAATTTATTGTTTGTCTGAATTTTTAGATCGATATTTACCCTGAGCATGTACATGCACCCTGAGTAAAACCCAATTATCTCTTGCTTGATATTGAAATATGTAAATACCTGAAAATCCCTAGTGAGCTCACCCTTTAGTCATATGTTGAAAAATTGTCTGTTTCTACTGGTTTATTTGGTAGGATCAATGACCTAATCTACGAAGGGAACTAGAAAATATTTCATTGCCAATATGACCATTTTATAGTCAGACTGTATAAGTTGGCTTCCTTCCTCCCTCCGGGTTAGAGCTCTACCAATTTTTCTGGCTTCTCTTTTGCAGGTAGAGAAAACAGTTTTTGTAGTTTTCTTCTCTGGGGAGCAAGCAAGAACAAAAATACTGAAAATTTGTGATGCATTTGGTGCAAATTGCTACCCTGTTTCTGAAGATATTACCAAACAGAGGCAAATAACTCAAGAGGTATGCATGCTTTCAAGGAGGCAAAATTTTCTCCAGCATTCATAAATCTCTGCCCAAAAGATAGTTTGTATGCTTTCTTCTCCTAAATTTTCTATTACAACTTAAAGAACGGTAAAACATGTTGCTGATGCTTACTTGCACCCTTCCTTTCAACTTGAATATAAATCTTAACTAAAAGTGCTATTAATGAATGTGGTATTTATAAAACTGAGAAATTTATTGCACATACGGCAGCTCTGCTGTTTGTGTCACAATAGTCTCTACCGAATTTGGATAAAGGTGGGGTTCAACTGTCACTGGTGTCACAGGTACTGATCGGGCAATTGCTAAAATTAATGCAAACATGCTTACATATTATCCAATTGAGTCTCAAACTTAAGCATCAAATAATGGACCTAAATCTCAAATACATCCTGTTGGTGGCAGTCTGATGTCTATCCATAGTAAAATCTCAAACTCCATTTATTCAGAGTTTATCTCTCAATTCTCAAATTCCTTCCTATGAGTTCCATCTAGTAAAGCAATGATACTGTTGTCTCAATCCTCTGGGATATAAGAGGGATGGGCTAAACAGCCCTCAGTAATACAGAATCTAATAAGAGCACACCACGGAAACAACAACCAGTAATCACAAGTGAACTTAATGCACAAATGAGCATCTAGCTAGTATTGGAGACTGGAGATACTAATTCTATTACAGAGGTCCTAGGTTCAAGTCTCATAAGCAATAAAAGGAGAGAGATAAGACAGATTTTGAATCCATAAATTCATTATTGTTTTCCTTAATACAATTAGGAGTGGAATCTTATCTTAGTCATTACCTAATATTGAAGGGTTTATGGTAAAAATGATGGTTAAAATATACAGAGTAAGTCTTAACTCCATGCCTCAACAATTGGGATTAGGGTTGAACTGGTAACCTCTAATCCTATGGTTGTGATGAATATGTTATAATGGGTATGCATGAATGAGGTGGTCTGGATTGGTTCTAAGGGTTTAGGATGGGTTTCAAGAAGTTAGGGTGCATTCTTTGTGGGGTGGATGGGGTGTAAAGTGTGTTGCTCTTTATTACCTAGTCAAAAGGGGTCAGAAACTTGGAATGGGTTTAGGATTTACTGTCTAGGTTATCCTCTCCAAGTTTGGAAGTTTTTGGATCGGTGGTTTGAAAGTTATGAAGTTTCTTGATTTGGAACTTCAAGAACGTGTTTCAAATCAAGAACTGAGATAACTTGGGTTTGGCTGGGTAGTTTAGGCTACAACTTGGTTTGAAGGTGGGGGATATGATGGGGATTCTAGGGCTGAAGTTTGGCTGTATTCTAATGAGTGGTTAAGGAGATCTGATGGTTACTAATTTTGGAGGGAAGAAGGGATAAAAAATCTGGGGTAGGTGTAAAAATAGAAATTTAAGGGGATTAGGAGAAGATGGATGGGTAGGCTGCCACTATGGGGAAAGAAGGTGGGGGGAAGTGTGGTGGGGAGTGGGGACTTTGGATCGGATGGGGATGGAGTTGTAGAAGGCTGTCCTTTCAGCCACGGCAAGATTCTAAGCTTGAGTTCACCTTCTTCAATCTTGGACCATCTCTGACCAAATTGAACAAAACAAATTGTTGCAGCAGCAACCACTCACAAAGGGAGACTCAAATCTGAGAAGATATTATTGATAATCTGAGCAGTATCCTCCCATCGAATGGGGTGGCTATTTTCAAAAACCAGGAGTCCATGTGGGAATGGAACTCCTAACCAACAAGTAAAAGGAATTTCATTTGAACTGTTACTCTTTGCAACTTAGATTAGGAATACAAATAACTAGAATAGCCCTTTGAAATTCATACCTTTACATGGACCAGGACCCAAATCATGGATTGGAAAAAAATGCTGACGTAAACTAACTCCCTAATAGGACAAAATTGCCCTAATGGTTGGGCAGAATTACAGAACCGCCATTGGCCAATCTAATTGTACTTGAAATAAGAGAGGAAAGTATGGAAGCAAATGAAGCAGAAAAAAAACATGGAAACTCCTATGGATAGGTTGTGGGTGAAGTATCCTTCAACTACCTTTGCAGAACAAAGGATATAGTGTCACGACCCCAGTTGGCACAGGCTTCGTGGGGCCCTCATTATGGACATTTAACTAGGCGTGACAGTTCATTCCTTAAAATAAACCTGTTTAACTACTAAAACCAGACTAAACATTCTTTAGAACAAACAAACAACACGCCGAAATGACTCATACACATAAGTCAAAGTCCCGTATACTACATTTGACCCTACAACAAGACTTTACTAGTAAAGTACATACATCTCAAAGAAATATATACATTCACAGTCATTCAAACTAACATTAGTTGCAACAAAAAAAATATTCCCATCTTCAACTTTAAAGGTACCGTCAAGTAGCAGCACCCTGCCCTTATCGCGTGTCGAGGACTGCAACATTTTCAATAATGAGCTTGCCCTAAGCAATATAGACAACCATGTAAGAAGCAGTCATCATGCATCAATAATCATATAACATCATACATTCCAATCTCCTTCGTTTCCTTTCCATTATCCTTCCCGCCATTTTCCTTTTCTTCTTTCCTTTTCCTTTTCTTTTACTTGCATTTCGTTATCCGACATTATAGTCTTGTGCCTAGGCAAACCAGAGGATGCACATATCTCTCACCACCGAAGTGGCCGCCTTCACCACCGAAGTGGCTCGCTCTCACCACCGAAGGGCCAGCTCTTCACCACCGAAGTGGCCGCTCTTCACCACCGAGTGGCCGCCTCACCACCGAAGTGAGCCTTCACCACCGAAGTGGCCGCCTTCACCACCGAAGTGCTCAGGCACAAGGCCTGCACACCTCGTGGATTGCCATCCACGACTCAATCTTTTCACTGCCTTACTCATGCCTTCCCATTTGGGTACATAAGTACCAGGACTTAAGCCATACATTTATCCTTTCTTTACTCTTTCATCTTCAATTCCAGATTGTATTACCATGCTCGCCCATTTCAATATACATTTCATTTCAAGCATCATTTACTATCATATGAGTAAAGCGACATAGCTCCATACAAGTCAATCATTTAAACATGACAAGACGATATCATTCAACTCATCCAACACAGTCATGATATTCCATCATTTACATAGAGCACATGATACTACATTTACCAGCATAAACATTCTTGCAAATTCATGCAACAGCTCAAGAACACTATTAACATTTCATTCAAGCTCAATCACCTCATTAAGTTGTCATCCAATCCCATGCATTTTGTTCAATACACAAACACACAATATCATCACCTTCCATATATTGCATCAATGAATAAATAAAATAGCTTTTATGTTATCATGTGCATGCTACATATCTATTAAAGGAAACACCCACATCAACAAGGTTGTCAAAACACCGCCCGGTTCCAGGTGTGGATTTGACCCCGATTCGATAAACGCCCGATTCGAACAAACGCTATTTCGAAGCGAGGAACCAACGGAGACTCCCCTATATTATTCTCTCCTACCTCTCTCCTCCCCACGCCTCTCTCCTGTCTTCCTCTCTCTCCCCACTCCCTCTCTCCTCAGGCTCTCCTCCCCTCTCCCCCTCTCTCTCCACGTCTCCCCCAACTCACCCACACACAACTCACCTCTCCCAACTCTACCCCTCTCTCCAAGACCTCACCCACTCTCTCTCTTCTTATGCTAGCTCTCTCTCTCACCTTAACTCCTACACGCCAAATCTAAAATCTTCAATCTTCCCCGAATCTTCTTTAATGGCTCCGTCCTTCCTCTCCACCCCTCTCCCTTACTCCTCCTCCCTCCCCACGCAACAATCCACTTCCCCTAAGTTCCAGTGGTCCTCTTAAGTCGGTTGGTAAATAATATAATATATATATAATATATATAATAAATATAATATATATATATATATATAATACATATATAAATATTAAATGGCTAATGGGCTTATAGGGCGGGCCCGAATATCACGCCCACTTGGCAATATTCAACCCGGTCCGATTTACCGATCATTCCCCTCGGTCGTCTAATCCACGGTGGGACCCACAAACGATCCACCTCGACCCAATATCAATTGGATCTAGCCTCATTTAAACTATCATTTAACTATACTCAAATCATTTAATTAAACCGTCAAATCAATTATCGAATCCGTTAATAATCTTAAAGACTGACACATTCACACACGATAATAACATAATAATATAAAAAGACACGGGGCATAACATATAGTCTCCCCCCCCCCCCCGCGAATATATCTAAATCTATAAATCTAAATAATAAAATAAAAGAAAGAAATGAGAGCCTAACTAAGCCCCAGGAATGTGTGAACCAGTTGAAACTTATCCAATTAGAGAACACCAAGCCAAGAAAAGTCCTGGTTTTCCTCCTGCATTGGAACTTAGGAGTACTATTATCTGCACCACTTGTGGGTTCCCTTTTCAACCCTACAATCTTGTATCAGGCTACCAGCCTTTAATTCTCTCATTATAGTTTACATATATAATAAAAAATCTCTGTAGAAAGCTTCTTTTTCTTGGAAACCTGTGGACAATATTTCAGAAGTGTTTTCCTTCTGTGTGTGTGTGTTTTTGTTTTTGCTTTTTTATTTTTATTTTTAATATATATATATATATATATATATATATATATATTTATTTATTTATTTATTTATTTTTATTTTTTTAAAATTTTATTTGTATCTGGTATACATTGTTTGATAAGTCAAATTTATTGCCTACTAATTTGCAGTTTTATCCATTCCAGGTTTTATCACGTCTCTCAGAACTGGAAGCCACCTTGGATGCTGGCATTCGCCATCGCAATGCTGCCCTTGATTCTATTGGATCTCAAATAAAGAAGTGGACTGTTATGGTGAGTACTCCACTTCTAACATATGCATTTTTTTGGGGGTGGGGGCTTAAACTATTTTTTATTTTTGTCTTGTCAAATTGTCCCAACAATAAGTTACTCTGTTGCAACCTGCTGGTCAGTGGTTCAAATCAAGGAATCAGCCTTTTTGTGGTGGGGAAGGCTGCATACATCTGCCTCTCCTGAGACCCCGTAGTAGCCTTGTGCATTGGACACTATTTTTAATCTGTGATGACATCGAAAAGACAAGCTTGACTAGTTGCATAGGGAAGACTGGAAGAGCAATTACGAGTGTTTGCAATAAAAGATAGTGGAATAATAATTTGTTACTACCTTGGTCCTGGTGATGTTGCCTCAACTAAGTGAGGTCCAGTTCTTCCAAGATCTTTACATGACCAGCAGTGAACAAATTAGGGATGACTGAACCAAGCTTCTGCTTAAGGCTAAAACAGAGACCTGACTTGGAAATTGAACTCTAAAACTAAGCCTTCTTTTCTGATTTGAAACCTGAACTGATGTTTCAAATATATTCTCTGTTTTTTATGTTTGTTTAACAGATTGCTGACCTGAACTCATCAATTCTGGAAATCAGGGTTAGGTTACAGAAGACTCAGATTGGCCTCTGTTTAGGGTTTTCAGAACACTCGGGTGGGTAATAACAGGGGCTGGTTTAAGTTTACAGATTTAGGGTTAGGATTCTAGGGTTCTAGAAGAGAAATTAAGTAATAATGGAGCTTGGGTTTTGAAGGCCTAGGTTTTAGGATTACTGTGTCAGGACTTGGGTTCTAAGGATCTAGGGTTAGGGCTTCACAATTTTACGGTTACTGGTTGGGAATATAGGGCAGCAAGGAATTAGGGTTTTGGAAGGGTGATTAGGGATGTGATTAGGATCCAGTGACAGTGGAGGTAGAGGGATAATAAATCTGCGATTGGGTAGAATTCTGGAGGGATTAGGAGATATGTATTTTAGGGTTTATGACGATGAAATAGTGATTGAATGGGGTAGGGCGCTCAAAATTATAAAATTAGAATAGTGGAATGGGGAGGGGATGACTGCTGACTTGTTACTTGTAACTCATTATTTCATGTCTATTAAAAATGGCTGAGATGATGATGAAGTGAAGGCAGGCTGTGAGCATGCCAAAAGAAAATCCTTAAATTGCTTACTTGATCACATGGAGTGATGAAGGTCCCTTACCACTAATGAGAAGCTCTACTGACACCTTGCTTTTATGCAACAACTCTGTATTAATGGTATTATGAATTCTGTGTTCTGTGACATGCGCATGGCTTTTATTATAGCCTTACATAAAAAGTCCTAGTGAAAATTTGGACCTAAAAATTGGCTTAAACTAGGAAAGTAGAAACTAACTGATTTAGACTCTTAAAACTAAAATAAAGCATCAGAAAGAGACTATTCTGCCCTTATAACTTAAGTTGGGGGGCAGAATTTGCATAATTAGACCAATTAGACTTAATAAACTAACCTTTTGAATCCAACTTTGGAAAAGTAAATTCCTCTCCTATGCTGGGAGCCTTGAGTTGATCAAATCCATTCTTCAAGCCTCCCATATCTATTGTAGTGGAATTTTTGGCTTCCCCAAAGCCATCATTCGATCTATTGAGTCTCTCTTTGTTGCTTTCTTTGGAAAGGTCAGGAAATCACTAGGTTCCTCCAGCCCGCCAGCTGGTCCAATATTTGCAAACCTAAATTTGAAGGGGGTCTTGGCATCCGCAGAATTAAAGATTTCAATATTGCTAGACTCCCGAAGCTTATTTGGAAAATTGCCTCCTAGGGAAGTTCTATTTGGGTTGACTGAGTTTATTCCTACCTCCTAAAGAACAACTCCTTTTGGATTGCTTCCCCCCCCCCCCCCCCTTTCCAACTCCTGCTGCACCTGGAAGAAACTTCTCTCTCTTTGCCCCCTTGCCCTCTCTACTATGTCTTTCTCCATAGTAGACGGATCCAATATCTCCTTTTGGCTTGACCCTTGGCATTCTCTAGGAATTCTCTATCATTTCCTCGATCCTAGAGCTCTTTATTCCTTGAGTATCCCCAAACTTTGCCCTCTCTCTCTCACTTCCTCAGTGCCAGAGTCTAGATCCCCCCCTTTCCCCCATGAGCTTGAATTTGTGTGGTCCCTTCTCTCCCCCTCCCCCCTCCCCCTTTCTACTCCTCCCCATGACAAACTTGTCTAGCTCCCTTCGAAAAATTTCCTTTTTTCCACTGTTTTTGCTTGGAAGTATACCCGTAACCCTTTCCCCCCGTCCCTTAGGCTAATCTGCGCAATTCAAGCGTAATATCCCCTGAAAAGCTTTCACTATTCGGAGAGCCCTCTCCCTGTGCCTTCCCACCCAAACCCACCTTATACACTGCTCTATCCCTATCAACCCGTCCTGCATCTTCTGCCTTGAGCTTGAGTCCACACCTTTTCTTTGCTTGTCCCTTCTCCCGCCCCAGTTGGATCCGTGCCCACTCCACTATTTGGCCTAGATCTAGGTGCCTTGAGCCCTAGACACTAAGTGTTGTGGTTTGGTTCTACATGTGGAGGCTCATTGATTGTTGACACTATTGGGAAGCCACATTTGGATGGAGCGTAACTTCCGCAGATGAACCAACAAATCCCACTCCACGAATCAAATTTGGAAAGCCATCTACAATGATGTTAGTTCTAGGCTTTCCTTTTTGCTTCATAAGTCTCTTGTAGATGCCTCAAGGAACAAACTCATTGTTGTTACTTTGGGACTTGATAGCTCTTTATTAGTTTTTGCCAGGCCTTTTTAATTTAGTGCTCTTCCTTTCTTTCCCACCCTTTTACTCTCTCTTTCCCTTCGGGATGTTTAAGTTATATTCGTATGTTCATCCAAAAAAACTAACCTTTTGTACTTGGCCTAAATGTTAGACTTTTAGGCCCATTGAGTAGGTCCATGACCACAATTACGTATTAAACATAGGCCCAACCATCATATCTATCAACCCTAGGTTGATTTGAAAGGAAAGTAGGCCGATTCGTTACTGGACCTGCATCATCCGGATTGTGATCCCTTTTTTCTAACTTGGAGAGCAGCAACCGTCTTCTCATAGTGGGAGAGAGAAAGTCATTTGATCATGGAATAAAACTCAGAAAAGGAAGCAGAAAGTTGGACAAAACTTTTGCAATTTGCATTTTCTCTTTGTAACTACTGAGACTTCACTATAGCCAACAGCAGACTTAGCTCATTGTTAGTTCCCTTAACCTAAGTTACCCTGAGCTAGAAGCAGTCCACGAGCTTACTTAGTCTTTCCTTTTCTGCAGTCGACTCTTTAGCCAGAAAACCTTCGCTTGGCTCATTAGGTCTCAGAAAGAAAGATTTAATAAATATTTTCTACGCAATACTTATCAGAAAACTAAACTCCTTATTTATTCTTATGAGAAAGAAGCATCAAATGATCAAAAAGCTTACAACCAAGTTGATTTCACAGGTGTCTTCAGCAGTTAGGTTCATTTGACCAGCATGAACTTGAGCTGTGGGGCATTATGGCCACCAAGAGCAGGGCCATGAATCCCATCGTCTGAATTGATGAGTTGGTTGTGTCACACCCCACTTGCACAGTTGGGTTTGAGGCATGATTGTATGAACACTGGCACACCACACAATCCATGATTTTATAATTTAAGGGCCAAATCTTTCATATACAAATACAATATTAGATCTCAAGACAAATAAAGAGAAACAAACAATGATAGCTGTGGAAGAAAGGGTTAATTAGTTTCAAATATGAATGGTTAATGGTTTCTCAAATAAAGTCAAGTCAATAATCAAAGTAAACATCGAATCCATTGAAGTCTATTACGACACTCCCGTTACATGACGTCAACTACTCCTGGGCACAACAAACATAGACCTCCAAAGCTGGAATTCCACTGTTTGTAGAGTTATAAAGCAGTATTCCACAAGAGGTAAGCGTAACCACAAGCTTAATGATGGGATATGCAAGTGCATTGTGATACTAACTCTATTTTGATGCAATGATATGATTAAAGAGAATAAACGTTTGCCACATGATCAAACAACAGATAGTCCATGATAGTGCATGCATCCATTCATTACAAACTTAAATCATGACAAGTGTTATGAAGTCTCAACTGGTTAGTATTACTCAAAACAGATTAGATTTGAGAGTGCCTAGAGATGCTTACCATCTTAGCCTCATCATGCACACCTAGAAAGATGCATACCTTAGTTGCCCCAGAAGCCAACGGTCAGAAACACTCGGTAGCTTTCATAATAATCCTCTTCTATTCACCCTTCGCAGGTACACACTCACAATGAGCTCCTTACCTCTGGTAGAACTAAACATCATACTACAGGCTGCTAAGTGGTGTTATCTGCTCATCTTACGTCTATAGGATTATCCAACACCAAAATCCCTGCTGGCAAGGATTTTAATATTGTGTGTCTTCTTTCACCATATTCACACACATCCTCACATGGTTCCATGCTTTGCCATACTTGGGTAGCTTTTATGATAATCCTGTTCTGCCACCCTTAGCCGGTGTGCACTCACAATGGCTTCCCTACCTCTGGTAGAACTCAACATCATACTACTGGCTGGTTAGCTAGTGTTATCTCCTCGTCTTTACCCCTATAGGATTATCCAACACCAAAAATCCTGCTGCCTAGGGTTGTAAGATTGTCTGTCTTCTTTCACCATGTGCACACACATCCTCACATGGTCCCATGCCTTGGTCATACCTATGTAACGTGTTTCGTACCACGTACGCTCATGCAACAATTGAAGAAGACGAGATCAAACTGCTACAACCCATTGCTATTTAGCAGTGACATCACATATCTTACCACATGAACCAAAGTCTACAAGTTGCAAATCCTGTAATTCAATGCATGAAAAATCAAATGTAATCGGAATTATGATGCATGAGCACATACCAATGTATAAAACTCTGAAAATCAAGACTATCCCTACTCATCTATATCAATAAGTAACATAATCAAATGCATAGCTACGTCCTCACTGCGAGAGGTTTTTTTGGGGACTAACAGACATCTTGCAACAAATATATCAACATAACCAGTCGATCATGCAAAGCCCTAAAAGGAATGGCCAAACTAGAACCGATCACGGACAAGGTTAGGTCAACTATGTGAGGGTAAGACAGTTTACGCAACTTGTTCCAACCTGATTTTCCTTGATCTATAAACATAGGAAGCATTGTGGGGGATGTTCCCAGATCTGTTATGGTTAGTTTCCCTCTATTTGAGGATAAAAATAACTAGGATTTCATGTATTGGCGTATTGCACAAACAAGGTTAACAAGTGACAAGTGGGAAAGAAATAGGGATCATTTCATTATCTTTTTGGTCTTTCAAGTTTAAGAAAATCAAAGGGATCAATCCCTAGCAGACCTTTGGCTTGCCTTGTGATCTCCGAATTGGGTTCACAGGTACTAGAAAATTGCAGGGTTCATTACCTAATCCATGGGCATGCCCCATGATCTCCTAATAATTCTCCATTAGTTGAATGGGTTGAAACAGAGATCATAGGTCACACCATAGGTTCAAACTATCATCTCATTAAGGTTTGGGACAATAATCAATTAGGCTTTACCTGAAGCAACAAGAACAATCCTGTAAATAAGATCTAAATCATCATGATCTCAAATTAAAAATTCAAAGATAGAAAGAGATCCCAACTGTTACTAGATCAAGGGTTGGGCAGCTTCCTCTCCTTTCTTCTCATAACTTGCGAATTTGGCAGTGATGGGCAAAGGGAATTCCCTCAAGTTTCGTCCTTTTTGTCTTTGTTTCTCTTTTTGAATTTTTTTTCTTTCTTTCATAAACAACTCTGTCAAACCTTTTAGATTTCGTATGATTTTTTTTTCTTTCATTCCCTGAGGTTTCTTCGGTTTCTCTCTTACTTCTATTTTATCTGTAATTCCATGTGGTTACTTCTTCAAGGTTTTGCCTAAATTATTCTAATACTATAATCATAATTTAACTATTTGTTTCTATTGCACTCCAAGAAAATATATTAAAAATAATCACTTCAAATGGTCTCTCAAGAATGGATCCCTGGACCTTTATAGTTCAATATGGAATCCTAAACACTAGGCTAACTGCTTAGTTGGTAACGTAATCCACAGAATGAGTTCTTATCGTATTGGCCTCACTTGACATAACAGTATAACACTAGGTAGTGCATTTGGTGATACTGTTTCTTGGTTTTGATGCTTTTCTGTGATAGTGGAATAGAAAAACAGAATTTTCCATTTATACTAGCCCATTTTATGTGCCAATGAAACAGACTGGCCTTGCCTTAACCAGAAGCAGATTTTGGAAACTCCAATAACCTAACTGATTTTTCAAAACGTTCTTTTTCTTTTTTTGGGGAAAAAACTGACTCCAAATAAAACACCTGTTCCCAGAAATTCTAAGTGGCTGAAATGAAGATGAGAGAAGATTCTCCATCATCTTTTGCCTATGTATCTACCTCTTATAATGGTCTTGGACTTGATTTAATGAACTCCATTTTGCAGCTCAAAAACCTTTTTTTTTAAGGGCTAGAAACATAGACAAACATATTTTAAACATTTAAAAAAAAGAAAACATTTTGGGTGAAAAACATGTATTTTGGAACAAAAGCATACCAAACATGCCCTCAATCAATTCTAATAAACTGGCAAACATTGAACATCAATAGCTACCTTGAGAGATTATCTCGCCTCAAATTTTAGTGTTCAGGCATCAAAATTTAAAATTCTGTCAACTGCTGGCACAGAATCTATGCAAATTATGAAGTTCAAAAAAAAAACCTTGTATTCTTGGGCTACAATTATGGCCAGTTGGGCCGGTTTAGGACCTATGGTTCCAAGGCTGCCATAGAATACTACGACATCGTCAAAGCCCTTGTTGTCATTTCTCTTTCTTTTGAAAAAAACTCAAAACTGGCTTTTTGTAAAAACCCATTGACAGGTAAAAGATCTTTTTTTTTTTGAAATTTCCGACAACTACAGTATTGTTTAGCTTCTTTTTGTGGGAATTTCTTGTATTCTTCCTCTTTAGAGTATCATGGGTTTCTGATATTGTATACCATCTGCTTCCAGGTAAGAAAGGAGAAAGCAGTATATGACACACTGAATATGCTCAATTTTGATGTGACAAAGAAATGTCTAGTAGGGGAGGGCTGGTGCCCAATATTTGCAAAACCTCAGGTATCATTGTTGTGAATGTTATTTTATAATTTGTTATAGCAAGTATAATTATTCAAATGTTCATGGCTGCTTTCTCTGAGACAGATATATTGCCTATTGAAAATAAGTTTTTTTTTTTTTTTTTGGGGGGGGGGGTGATAATGACCCAGAATTTCTATTCCCATGTGAATATGGTCTTGGAAGATGTAAGTTGACTTAAAAATAAATTGAACTCATTTTGCAACAGATTCAGGAGGTCCTGCAACGTGCAACCTTTGATAGCAATTCACAAGTCGGTATAATATTTCACACGATGGATGCTGTGGAATCACCCCCTACATATTTTAGAACCAACAAGTTCACAAATGCATTTCAGGAAATCGTTGATGCATATGGGTATGTTTTTTCAGTTCTGCTTCACAACTAACTTTCTTGTGCCAACTAAAGAAAATCCATTTCCCAAAAACTAAAAATTGTATAAGGTTCTTTTTTAAGCATATGCATGGGAAAACTCATCTGCAAGTTGATTAAAACCATCCGTTTTCCTAGAAGTCAGAACTGATCACTTTTGCAATGAATTGCTTTCTCTGAATGGTTGGATTGTCCAAATCTCGTTGGATCACCTTATTGGGCTGTTGGTCATAGTTGGTAATGAAGGCTTGAAAATTTTTAATTGAGACTTCTTGTAATTGAATAAAATTGAACAACATACCTATTAAACAACCTGATGGATCACTACTACTGACTTGAAGATGCATTGAAGTACATGATATTGTTGATTTTTCTCTTACTATTGTACTTTAGATGTTGAGACCATCTACAATGGGTGTTTGGACTGCTGACCAAGTATTAGAGTACCGGCATGGGAGATTATTTTACAAAACATATCCTATAATATCAGAGAGTGCAAAATACATCAAGATATACATAAAGAAATGATCAAGAAACACAAGGAACTGCTTAGGGGTAATTGCTTTCTTCCAGCATAATACATCAGAAACAGGTAGTGATTAGGTTCAAACCAATCAGAGGCAGACTGTGGGAGGTGCATTGTAAGTTGCTCACTAGACAAAGGTTTGGTTCAATATGGTTTGGGAATTTTTTTATTTTTTTTTACTGTCATATACTGCGTTGTATCAGTCTTGTCAATTCCGATAAGGCATGATACTTTAATCCTTACTGCATCAGGGCCAATATGAGCCAAACTTTGGTGCCTCCCTTTCAAACGTTGATTGAAGGATTGATGCTCCAACATCAAGATTCTATTTCAAGGGCTAATGATGCCTAGGACAAAACAAATCTGATGACTTAGGTTACTCAGATCTGACTCGCGTCAAACAGTAAGAATTATTTAAGGGTGGTAACAGATTGAATATCTCAAATTCTGGATTCAAATTTAGAATATTCAACCAGAATTTTTGAAGTGGTTTTGAGAGAGTGATGACCCATGGATGTGGTGCAAGGAGATAGATAAAATAGGAATGTTGGATTCTGATGTTTACCAGTGATGGGAGGAAGAATGAGGAAATAAAGGGAATTAATTTTGTCAAAGCTGTGCCAATAGAGTATAGAAGATAGGAGGTAGAAGGGAAACATTGACAGCCGTAGGAGGGAAATATAAAGTTAATTAGTGATGTAGAGAGTAAGGAAGAAAAAAGGAGGAAAGAGAGATTCTCGTGCTAAATTAAGAGGAGGAAGAAGGGAGGAGGCAGCTAGGCCATTTCAAGTAAAATAAAATTAATCTACTAACAAGAGTTTTAGGTACTTGGACAGCTAATCGACTTTTCGAACAGGGACTTTAGTTGCGTAGCGTTAGGAACAAGAAGATTTGAAAACAACTAATATATAGCTAGTATATGGCGACTATAACCATGGATGCATTAATAGTTTGTTAATTCTTATGTGCCCCCAATGTAGCCTCCATTGAATGAGAGCCAATTCTTTGGAGATCTTTGAGAGAACCAAATCATATGGGGTGATAAATTGGTTTTACGGGAAAAAGGTTGAAGATATTTAGGGTATCAACGGATACTTAACCCATCCAATGGGATGTGAAGTGAGGTCCATAGGTGTCAGAATGGTTTGAAACTTGGGAGGGTATGTAGGTAATAATATTAGGATATGATCCCCCAAGTTTGGTTGGGTTTGGATGGATAAATTAGAAGATATGGTGGTCGATGGGTTTTTTTTTTTTTTTTTTTTGGTGGGGGTGGGGTTAGGGAGTACAAAAATTCAAGAAAATATTAATATCTTGAAATTGAATGGCCAAAATGGGGTTAAATTAGGTTTTAAGGTCACTAGGGTTGGGTGGATGATGTACCTAAAGTCATGGTGGGAGATCTCGTTTTTTCACATTGGCGAGACGAGATGGAGGTCGAGATCTGCGAGTTGGGATATCTCGCTCGAGATCTCACCATATCTCGCCATATCTCGCTCTGGATCTCGCTGAAACTCTTAATTTTTGCCTTTTTTTGTGGATTTTGGCTGAATTTTCACTTGCAACTACTCTTAGCACATCTACAACAAGGAATATCAATCATTCTCTACTTGTCTTATGAATTTATGATTTAATGACTTATATAGAACTTCTAATGGTTGTATAATTATTTTATTCTTGAAAATTGAGATTGTGATACTCATATGGATGGAATTTTGATAACATTTAAGTTAGTTGATGCATTTGATATACTTGCTTTTCATTTATATGCTTTAAAGGTTCTATATTACTTGTTGTATAACATTGCATTCCCTAATCCTATTACATTTCGGTTTCACACTATGGGTAGACTTAGAAATCATACATAGGGTTGTTTCTGATAAATCCAAGGCCACCAACGTGTTCAAAAGGCCTTAAATAAGCTAAATACCAAGTTTCAACCCAATTGGGACCCTAAAACCCACCGAGATGGGCCACCGAGTTGATGCCAAAAAATTGTATATCTCGACCGAGATCTCACCGAGATGGTTGAGATCTCTCTCGAGAGTGAGATCTTCTACCATGCCTAAAGTGTGGGACTAGTCAAACAGTAAGATTGATGTAGATTTGACCTTGAATTTTGGGTCTCCTGAAAAGTCTGAATATTCAACAAAAATTAAAATAAAAGGTGATATGAGAAGGGGAATGGAGTGTAGGCTATCAGATTCCTAGTTGAGGGAGCCTTGTGAAGCTTTGGATTAAGAGGAGATGAATTTTGTAAGATGTTTGAGCCATAGCAAGAACCTAGGCTTGGCTTCACCATCGAGCTTAAGTGTTCCTCAATTTTGGACCTTCTAGATTGAACAAACACAGTTGCAGCAGCAACATACAGAAAATTGCTGAACTGAGATACTTTATTAATTGGCTAAAGTGTAGCTGAACGGACATGTGAATAGGTTAGCTGAACGGCTTTGAATATTCACCGTCAGATTTGTTAAATTAAATTTGAATCCTCGAATAATATTTCTATTTTTTCTCCCATTATTTATAGGTTAGTTAAGTTTTACCTAATATCACCGGTTGTCGATTCTCGTTGGTAGGTAACATCTCTTTCTTCTCTAATATAGTTCTTCTACAGGTTCAACACTTTCTTCTTCCTCGGTTTCTTCTCTAATATAGTTCTTCTACAGGTTTAACACAATTGATTCTCTAGAGAGACTTAGAGGAAAAAGGCTGGTTTTTGTGGGAGATTCACTGAACATAAATATGTGGGAATCTCTTATTTGTATCCTTTGAGATGGAATTAGAAACAAGAAAGAGTCATGAGATCTCAGGGAAGACGAAAATTTATTTTTCACTTCTTCAAGATGACAACAAAAGAATTACTGTAATCAAAAGGTCCAAACTTGATGAAAGCAAATGAAAGAATTTTCAGAGCCGATGGAGATGGAGAGGAAACAGAGGAAGAGATAGAGAAGGAACAGAGGATCGAAGAAGAAATTTAACCGTTACTCTAACCACCAGCGAGAATGAGCGTTGTTTTCTTCTTTTTTTTCTGAAAATTTAACCGGTGATAGAAGGTTATCTTAATTAACACATAAATAATAGGAGAAAAATAGGAATTTTATCGGACGATTCAGATTTAGTCAACAGATCTGATGGTAGAAATTTAGAGTCGTTCAGTTAACATATTCACACGTCCGTTCAGCTACCCCCTTCCCTTATTATTTTTGTCAAAGTTGGGCCCCTTTCCATCGAGTGAAGGGGCTTATTTATGCATAATAAGTTGGAGTTTTAATCTAATTTGTACTCCTCAATGAACTCTTAACTCAAAAGAGAAACTAAAATTGACTTAGACTTTTAAAACTGAAATAAAACAAGAGGAAAATACTACTCTGCCCTTATAACTTGTACGGAATTTACATAACTAGACTGATTAAACTAATTAGCTAACCTATCTTTTCGTACTTAGTCTATATGCTGAAGTTTTGGCCCATAGGTTAGGCCCATGACCACATAAACCTATTTAATAAAGGCCTAACATCCATATCTATCAATACTAAGGCTGATTTCAAAGGGAAACAGGCCCATTCGGCGCTGGATCTGCATCAACCCCTTAAGACACTCAATTTTAGGGTTTATTACAATGAGGAAGACACAAAAGTAAGGCCAGCCTCAAACCAACACTATCATTTGGTCAAAGTCTTGAACTGGATCTGCA
Organism: Hakea prostrata; assembly: GCF_041222555.1. NCBI lineage: Eukaryota > Viridiplantae > Streptophyta > Magnoliopsida > Proteales > Proteaceae > Hakea > Hakea prostrata. Next base: position 8,769,108 of record NC_142601.1, read on the forward strand.
TTAAGGCCTTACTGATTGATGCTCAACTCAATGCTTGTTGAGTTCGTAATGTTGTACCGTATTGACTGATCAAAACAGTAGCCAGTCAATTCACAAGGAATGAATTTCAAATTTGAAAGACTAAGAATGAAATAGAATTCATTTGTGAAAAAAGACTTGAGAACTTAGAGTAGTATCAGAACAAAAATAACATAAGAACAGGGACAGACTAGCTCTACAAAGTATGGGCAAAACTATAAAACAGTTTTGAGTTAGGCTGAAGTGTAGATTACCATTATAAAACGAGAAAGATACCTGAAATCTAATAACAATTAGGTGGCAGATTTGAATAATAACTTTTTGAAGTAACTTGGGCGGCAAATTACTTACTGTGCAAGTCAGAGCTGGAGTGTCAAGATCTTAATTTATTTGTTATGTTTATTTTTTGTTGTAGTCCGCATCAATATTTACTTTCCTAAATAATATAGGGCTGTAACTTACGTTATAAATAAAGTATTATAGGGGAAGGAGAGAACACACGATTTCTCTCTTCTTCATCCTCTCTTTTCTCTCTCGTCACTGGTAGAATTTCTTCTCTGATATCGCATCAGTAACTAAGACAGAAAATGGTCACTAAAATAGATTTGTTAATAGACGAAGAATGTGAGGGAAGGATATGACAAAATGAGAGAGCAATAATGACAACAAATAATACCCAGGCTTCACATTGCAAAGTGGATCGATTGGACTGAACACCAACCTACCTTGATCAATCACAAAATTTCTCTAGAGAGAAGAGGGGCTTACAAGGCAATTTTAAATACAATTGACGAGTGAATCATCCACCTTCTTACATAAGTCCCTTTATATTGCCATGCTAAAGACATAAACATTAAATGCACCATCCAACCACTAGCTAACACCCACCTACCAGCCACCACCACCTCCTAACTCTTAACAAAGGAAAGCTCATTTTGACAATGAGTTCTTTATTTTCAAATGACAACCCCTTTTATTGACTTTGTTGAATTTCTCAAGGATTAGACTTGAGCTTAGGTCTAGCCCATGAAGATCATAATATGTGGCTTAACTTTAACCCACAAAAATATATATATATATATATATATATATCGTAGCCCATGAAAGCCATGAGCTGATTTGGGTCATACCCTCTTGATCTGTTGTGCTTCTTTATTCTAGCATATATCTTCAGCCCTGCATTAGTTGGGGAGCTTTATCTTACTTTATAGTGATGCTACTTGTTCCTTGCTTCAGATCTTTATTATTCAGCCCTTAGGCCACTTCCAAATATTGATACCCAATGTTCTTGCAGAGTTGCTAGATATCAAGAAGCAAATCCTGTAGTTTATACTGTAATTACATATCCATTTCTTTTTGCGGTGATGTTTGGGGACTGGGGTCATGGAATATGCTTGTTGTTGGGAGCATTAATTCTATTAGCTCGTGAGAGAAGACTTGGTTCTCAGGTATGCTTTATGTTCATAATACGCTAGTGCATTACTTTAAACTTTATTATTGTTTATCATTTTTAAGTGAAAATGCCCAGTGTATTGTTTATGAACTGCTTTTTCTTGGCACTGTGAACTATGTACGTTAGGGTTATAAGAAATAAATTTCCTTTTTGCAATTTTACAATCCATAGGTTTTACTAATTCAAGGTTTATACCATTTTGAACTTTTTTTTCATTCTGCAGTTTCAAATAAGAATTGCAAGGTGAAGCTCACTTAAAGCAAAAACTGTTTTCATTTGTACTTCATTAGATACTGTATTAACTGGAAATGATCAAATGGTGTTTTTTCTGTTAAAATACCGTTCATATTAGGCTACATGACTACCTTTCCCACCTTTTTCCCTATTTAACTTCCATTGAGTCATTTTTTGTCACCTAGTAGTAACGACATATAACCTTTTGACAGCCCATGCTAGGATCTTCTGTTTACCTAACACAGGACCAGCTTCAGACTTCTTGTTTCACAGTTACATGTTAAAAAAAAAAAACCCTTGGTTTTCTTTAGTACTAACCAAGACCTACTGACATCCTCCCTTGTAGAAGTAATGAATTTTTATTCGTTCTCTTCACCATCTTATGTGTGATAGCATAAGATGTACACCTAAGTCATAATGGACAGAAAGGTAATTTGTGTACGAAAAATAACACACAGCTCAAAAGAGTTCATCTTTTTTTGTTATTACAGAAATGATTTTTCTTTTCAAGTGTTGCCATACAGAATCTAGGACCCAGAAATGTGCAAAAAACACAAGAGACATAAAATATGTGCCTGACCGAGAAATGTTTAGAAGAAAAACAGAATTGTTACCATACAAAGCCTAAGTATAACCAAAAGGAATCAAAAGACTGAAATAGAAACTTCTAGATAAAAGTTAAGCGTATGTTCTAAATCTGAAATTAGAAACTACCTTGGACTATTAAAATAAAACAAAATGTGCTTTCTAAAACTGAAAGCACAAACTAATCTATGGCAGCACCATGGTGGAACTGTCTCCACTTGATTGTCCGACAGTTCATAGGATCTTCTAAAAAGCATCCCCAGAGGAGGCAAAAATGTGCTTTAACACGGTTCACGCCAATGAACGAATTTTTGCTTCATATTTCAGTTTACATCAGTATAACTTTTAGGAAAAACTCCCCCAATAAACAACAATTCATACGAGGAGAAATATAGGAACTCAAATGCATCAGGTTAAACATGGGTAAGAAATTGGAAGTAGTACCCAAGTTTTTCATGTTTGGAAAAAGCATTCAACTTCCATTTTTTTTGCAGGTTGGGGGATTTAAATTTACTTCTTGATGAATAAATGTTGAGATCAAATTGATTGACTCTAGAACAATAATGACGAGCTTCAAAGAACCACCTGGGCTTTCCACTGCAAGGTGATGATTGGATCACATACTTATTCCACCAATGAGCTGCCTGGGTTTTGCCACCACGAGGTGTCAATTCAATCAAACACTGATTCACCAGCTTTGATTAGACAGAAAACTCTTCAGTAGAGAAGAAGAGGAATAGCAAAATCTTTCTTGCATAAAAAAGTTCATGTTCAATATTTAACCCCGTTGAACCTTGTATAACAGACTCAAAAGCAGACTCTACATTAAAAAGGAAAGCCCTAACCATCCCTAATCTAGTAGGTAACTTAAAGTGTTACACTGAGAAACAGGAAGAATGTGATGCAAAGGAGGGGCTCGGTAAAATTGTAAATTATAGACTTGAGACAAAACTAAAGAAACAAGAATGAAGGGGTGGAATCACGTTAGCTTAAAAAGAGAGGTAGTTTAGGAAAGGAAAAACTTGAAGAAAAGAATGGATGATCGGTAAGGGGTGGGGGTTTTGCTGTTGGGTTTCTTTGTACTAGTGGATGAGGCAGAAGGTTGAGAGGGGAATGCCACTTCAACACTTCGGCAGATGGGAATTGAGTCACAGTGGGAGGGCAGAACAACTAGGTATTATTGGTTTTATTTTGCTTTTGATGCTTTTCTTCTTTAGTTGGCTGCTTCACGTCTTCTCTCTTTCTGTTTCTTTCTGAATCTGGTTCTCTCAAACTCTTTTTCTATAGATCATCTCTTGATCTCCACTTCTCTTCTGCTTTTTCCCCCTCATTTTTCTTTTTTGGGATCTGGTTTGAGAGGCTCTCCCCTTCTTCTGGATTGGTTGTTAAGGAACCCAAAGGTGGATAGTTTTTGGGGATTGATAACGACACAGAAGAGAAATGGGTTGGGTGTTGGGAAATTCAGATTTGGGTTTTAAATCTCTCCCCCCCCCCCCCCCCCCCTTTTCTGTGCTTGTCTTGTTGGTTCTCAAAACAGGAACGAAGGAGGAGAAAGACAGGCAAGTAGAGAATCAATGGGGAAGGAGAGGATCCTTCGGTTCTGGAACATGATAATGCAGAGGCTTGAAAAAGGACTGCTATAGTGGGATTTCAGACAGGGAGAACTAGAAGAATAGGAAGATAGGGGAGGGGAAAGGGAAGGAGGAAGAGAAAGCACAATCCTATCCTCAAATAAGTCTTGAACTTCTATCTTAATTCCTCTGACAATTACTGGATTACAGGCGAACATATTAAGGAAATTATACGACTCCTACTATGACTATGACAAGTTAAAATAACTCAACATTTATTCTAACTCTCTCACATAGAAAACTAAAACCAATAAAAGACTAAAAGTAAAATGCTGAAATAATTTAATTATTTATGTCCAACCCTTGGTGGACCAAAACCCAGTGGACCACTTCATTTGGATTGGGCCCTCTAAAGCCCCAGTCCAACCAATCAAGTGATGCTGCATGCCATGGTTTTGATGAGGGATGGACACAAAACAATGTTATAAATTCAACTTCCTCACCCAACCGCAACTATACGATCCAGTTTTTGTATTTCCAACGAAATCAACTTTCTCTTGCTGTTCGTTCCCACACATCAAGATCCTGACAAACAAATGTGGCAAGAGAGATTAGGACTAGGATTCTTGTGTCCTTGAACATTGAATTCTAAAAATTTTGAAATCACAGGCTACTGGCCTTTCTTTCTTCTTCGGTCAGTACTGCTGTAGTGTGAAGGTGCTGCATCACAAAGCCTAGCCCAGCATCATTAAGTCCAGGTACCAAAGGCAAAAGCTTATGGAGAAATTCTATGGTTAGACACTTAAACAGGCACGTTGCTCCTTCGTTATGATAAAAATTATGACTTTCAAGTTAGGAGGAAAATCTTGGATAGCTGAAGTAAATTCCAGATTTCTGTACATTATAGTTTTCCAGAGATCTAAAGAATGAGGGGAAATGGAGATAATTTTTTGCCTGATGTGTATTCATATTTTCTTAATGTGAAATTTATGAATGCGCATTGCATTTTCATATTAAATCTACAGTATGAACTTTAACCAAATCAGATTGTGTGTATTGAGAATATAACTTGCAATTATTATTATTTTTTTTGGTCCTTTCAGAAACTTGGCAGCATTATGGAGTTGGCTTTTGGTGGCCGCTATGTGATCCTTCTAATGGCTTTGTTTTCTATCTACTGTGGGTTGATATACAATGAGTTTTTCTCTGTTCCTTTTCATATATTTGGTGAGACTGCTTACAAATGTCGTGATTCTACATGCAGGTATCAGCTGTTACCTAATTTTCTACATACTGAATCAATTACTATTGTCTTCCTTCAAATATTGAAGAGTAGCTTAATAAATATATATCTAAAAGCTTTACTTCCACCTTTTTCTTGGTTAGAAATGAAGTAATATATATATTTTTTATTTATTTATTTTGAAGGGTGAATAATTGAAGTTGTGTAATATTAAGTGAAAAGGACACAAATTCTGTAGGCAAGTAGATAGAGGTGGACTGTAGAAGAGAAATTAAACTTTTCAATAAATCTTTTGTGTGTGTGTGTGTGTGTGTGTGTGTGTGTGTGTATATATATATATATATATTTTTTTTTTTTTTAATTTATGTTATGATGGGTAGTTACATTTTCTACTAACAGACAAGAATCAAATTCTGGCGATTAATCTTTTCCTTTTTTTGGCAAAAGCATTAATTCCTTGAATAATTGCATCTTTTTTATTATGTTTGGATCCTTTTGCTGTTTGTTGACATCCTCTTCTCTGGATTATTTGAAGTGTGTATGCCAGTGCCCTCCCGGGTGTGGTTGTCTGTTTTTTTTTCCCTCATTTCTATTTACAGGTTCTCTCCAACAGTGCTACAAAACTAAATCTTGCTTTCTAACCATTAACTTCATCCACCTATGCTTTAATTCAACATAAAGCATTCTCCAATTGAATTGTAAGATTTTATTAAAGTCACCACACGAGCCCTTGACCAACAATAAAAGATTTGGTTTAGTGCTGCAGGCGGATATATCATCATTGATCTATTCTCAGCAAGAATCCAAGCTGGCTACTCTACTGTACCAAACTTTTAAATTCTTAAAAGACTAAAACCCAGTAATGCTGGTACTGAAAATTTTCAGAATTTGTCATACCCACCGCTGGAGATATTGTGTGTCAAAGCAATTCCACGGTCACAAACTACTTGGTATGACAAATAAAACACCTTGTTACTCCATCCTACAAGCTAGACCCTATTATTGTTAGTGTTAAGTACTCCAATTCTTTGTTCTGTTTTATTTTCTTTTGGGGCTCCTAGTGATACCCTTTATTCTTGGTTAAAATAACCCACATTGTTGTGCTCACTTTGTTCATGGAATTGGCTAATCTAATCTTGTATGAAAAACTTAAGATTCCTTTACTGTAGTGACATTGAACTTTCTTATCAACATCGTCCATTTGTATCTAGGAAAAAGAATCCCAAGTACCATCAATGTGAGAGAGGGGCTGTTTCACATCAAACATACTCTTCTTGTAAGTTGGAATAATCACTGCTTCCAAAATTCTAGGAACAGACTTTGCTGATTAAGAAGGTTGTGAGGAACTGAAAATCCATATCCTATTTCACCTCTGAACTTGTATAGAGAGGAGATGGAATAATTTTTTCCCGCCATCTTGTATTTCTGATGTGGCGCTAGATTAAAAGGGATCAACTAGGGGCCAATTTCCCCCTATCCCTTGGGCCCCTTTGGTTTGGTTCAAAGGCCATATCCCCTGTCATGCCCTCACCCTTTGGAAAACCCTAACCTCACCCTTCCCACCCAATCCTTCCTTATTAGTTGCCATATCTTTGTTAACCCAAACTGTAGCCTTTTTGGAATGGTCCAGAGGACATTGACCACCTTTTTTTTTTCTCTTGCCCTTTATTTCGTTTCCTCTGGGAAAGAGCCCTTGCCTCCATTTGGCTCCGATCGAGGCTCTCCTATGGGTTTGTTTGAGATTGGACTTGGATCCTGATGAATTTCGCTGGTCATTCAATTTTCGATCAATTAGGCAAGCTAGTCTTCGGTGCCACCATTCACCACCTCTGGTGGCGCAATCTTAGGAGATGGACATCCAAATCTCATTCCTTAGACCTGATTTGGAAAACCATCTATTTTGAGTTGCTCTCTTTTCCCATCCCCCAGTTACTGACAACCCCAAAAATATGTTAATTGTTAGCTTTTGGGGTCTCAGCTCCTCTTTACGTTCCCCCTCTTAAAGCCATGTGCTGCCCCCCCACCCCTTTCTCTTCTTTGTATTTTTCTTCGTTGCTTTAATTTAATCATTCATTCATAAAAAAAAACTAGGGGCCAAATAAAGATCTTGTTTAGCCAATTTGGGTAGGGTAAATTGGGTGTAGAGTCCACTGAAGGTTAGGGTTTGAAGATCTGGGTATGACCAGTGAGTAATGGATAATGAATGTTATCGATCTCATGGAGCAAGATTGAATGATGAATTTGGAATTCCATAGATTAGGGTTTATTTTTGGATTTTGAATAAGGGAGTTAGGGCTTTAGGCTATAGAGTTGGAATTCTGGGCTGGGATTTGGTTGACTATAGATGGCTAGTGAGGCTTGTTTGTCCATATATTGGAAAGAAACTAGAAACTGACTGTTGGACTATGAAATCTGAAACTTGGGTCTTCCCATTGAAAATGGATAAGATTCGGTTTGAGAGTTTCAGCTATTGGATGGGATTGAAACTTTGATGGGGGGGGGGGGGCATATTTAATGAATGTTGTGGTTCAAACAACATTCAGAGCACTTTCTAAATTCTCGCGTACCAGATTAAATTATCGTGGCAATCAAAGATGGGCTTGGGTGGTCTTTAATGGTTAAATGTGAAGAGGTCGAAAAATTACAGAAGTAGAATTTTAGGATTGATTGGGAAAAGTAAGTTTTATGATGGTTGGATAGGGCAGCAAGGCGGAGCCAGTGTTGTTTATTGATGTGGAGGTATTGTGGGTTGAATTTGAGTAAATTCTAATGGCCTATAGGGGCTGTGAAGGGATTTTGGCAAAACCGAGAATAACGATGGCGGGTTTTAGGTTTTGGGAAATTAGAAGATTAGGAACAGAAATTGATGATGCTAACTTATGTGTGGATGGTGACAATTTGATGGTTGATGAAGATGGAAATCGAATTTGATCTGTGAGCAGTTTTTTGTTCAAATTGTTGGAGAGAAACCTTAGTTAAGGACTTCCTAGGCTTTACGCCAACAAGGAGTCAACTGATTATACACACCAAGCCCACTAGAGTCCAGATCACATCAAACGCTAAACTGAGTTCTCACAAGGAGGAAGAAGGTGGCGGAAGCTGCAAAATTCATTAATCAAATTTGTGCTCAATAGCAATACCCCCTTACGGTTCTATATAAAAGACTCAGGAGTAGATTCCGCGTATTGGGTAACTTTAGCTGAGTAGGAAATTGGAATAGACTCACAACAATGTCTTAATCCCGGCCCACTAAACAATTAGAAGAAAATTATTTAAATGGAATATTCCCTAAGCCCGGGTAAAGGAGGAGGGTTGGTGTGTCAGGTCGGCAGCCGACACCGGAAAAAATCTAGCCAAACCCTTTTTCATGGATTCGATCTTATATGATAAAAGTTATGCTAGGGTGTTCCCTGACAAAAGAAGTGATGCGCTACACTATGGCCCGGTGTAGTGATAAATGGGCAAGGGTTAGCTAGGGCGTCCCTTGTAAGCGACGCGTCGCATCGGCGCCTGGATGCGATGATAAGTAGGCAAGGGTTCCTGCGTCGTGGACAAGTGCAGGTAAAGAAGCTAGTCCATAAACGTAAGATTAGATTCGCATCTTAGAACATAGGATCTTTAACAGGTAAGAGCTTAGAATTGATAGAGGTTATGAGGAAAAGAAGGATTAATATAGCTTGCATTCAAGAGACTAGATGGAAGGGTAAAAAAGCTAAAGAGTTGGATGACTTTAAACTTTTGTATAGGGATAAAACAAATAAAAATGGAGTAGGTATAATAGTGGATAAAGATTTAAAAATGATGTGGTGGATGTTAAAAGAGTGGGTAATAGGATTATTGTTATCAAGCTTATAATGGAGAAAGAGTTCGTAAATATAATTTGTGTATATGCACCCCAAATAGGATTGGATGAAAGTCTAAAATTAGAATTTTGGGAAAATATGGATGGATTAATGCAAGGAATTCGTCAAGGAGAAAAGATTATCATAGGAGGTGATCTAAATGGTCATATTGGAAAAGATTAAAGAGGCTATGAGAGTGTACATGGAGGATATGGTTTTGGAGAGAGGAATGAGGAAGGGATTTCAATTTTAGATTTTGCTATTGCTTTTGATCTATCTATTATAAATACTTACTTCAAAAAAAGAGATGAGCATTTAATTACCTTCAAAAGTGGACATCATAGAAGCCAAATAGATTTCTTCCTAACTAGAAGGACTGATAGATTGTTGTGCAAGGATTGCAAGGTGATACCAAGGGAAAGCTTAACTGCAAAACATAGACTTGTGGTATTTTTATTTTTTTTGGATGAATAAATAATGATATTAAACAAACAACGAACTACAAGGACGAACCAAGTGAGAAGGATTAGGGAAAAGGGGTGATTTGGGAGGTCTTGGATATGTGCTTAACCCCAAAAACTCATAAAAGGTCCAAGGTTAACTATCCCAGGATAAGATGGTGGAACTTGAAAGGAGAGTGTTTGAAATACTTCGTTAATGAAGTAGTCAAACAAGGAAAGTGGGATTTTAAGGGGGATACTAATGTGATGTGGAATGAGATGGCTATGTGTATCAAGAAGGTGGCTAAAGATGTCCTAGGTGAATCAAAAGGAAAGCTCTATAGTCTATTCTTATAGAGAGATTTGGTGGTGTGATAGTGAGGTTCAAGCTGCCATTAGGAATAAGAAGCTAGTTTTAAGACATGGCAAAGAACTAAGGATATTGAGGATCTTTAAAGGTATAGGTTGGATAGAAATGAAGCTAAGAAAATTGTGGGAAAAGCAAGGGAAAAGAAGTATGAAGAGTTATACATTAAGTTGGGCGCGAAGGAAGGGGGAAAATCTATATATAAGATAGCTAAGATGAGGGATAGGAAGAGTAGAGATCTTAACCGGAGATGTATTAAAAATGGAGATGGTAAAGTATAGTAGTGATGAGGACATAAGAAAAGATGGGATATCTATTCCTAGGACTAAATGAGCAACCAACACATGATTCGAAAGATCACACCTTTCACCAAGGCACCAATTTTCAAACTTATATACATAGAATTTCGATGTCCAAAAGAAGCACTAAGGAGGATGAAACTCAGCAAGACGCAAGGTCCTGATGAAATCCCAATAGAAGTATGGAAGAACTTAGGAACACATGGACTAGTTTGGTTGACTAAGTTGTTTAATAAGATTATGAGCACAAGGAAAATGCCAGATGAATGGAAGAGAGCGTTGTGGTTCCAGTTTACAAAAATAAAGGAGATATTCAAAGCTGTAATAACTATAGGGGCATTAAATTGATGAGCCATACTATGAACATGGGAGAGAATAATTGAAACCCGTTTGAGACACTTAACTACAATTACGGAGAAGCAGTTTGAGTTTATGCTGGGAAGATCTACAACGGAGGCTATTTACCTAATTAAGAGACTTATGGAAAGGTATAGAGAATGTAGGAAAGACCTTCATATGGTATTTATTGACCTAAAAAAAACTTATGATAGAGTCCCTAGAGCGTTAATTTGGCAAGTACTACAGAAAAGAAGTGTTGCAAGTAAATATATAGATATAGTTAAGGATATGTATGATGGTTCGGTGACAAGTGTAAGAACAGTGGGGGGACAAAGTAATGAATTCCCAATTACAGTTGGACTACATCAAGGATCAACTTTAAGCCCATATCTATTTGCACTTGTAATGGATGAATTAACCAAAAACATTCAAGATGAGATCCCTTGGTGTATACTTTTTGTTGATGATATTGTGTTGATTGATGAGACTCAAGTGGGGAATAATACCAAATTAGTATCATGGAGAGCAGCTTTGGAATCAAAAGGCTTTAAACTAAGTAGAACGAAGACAGAATATCTAGTTTGTAACTTTAGTCATGATCGGGTAGATGATGAGGTGCTGATACTTGATGATAAGGAGATTCCTCAAAGTGAATGTTTTAGGTACCTAGGTTCAATCATAAGTAAAAGAGGTGATTTAGAGGATGATGTTTCCCAAAGAATTAAAATAAGGTGGATGAAGTGGAGAGGTGCGTCCAGGGTCTTGTGTGATCGGCGTATTCCATTAAAGCTTAAAGGAAAATTTTATAGGACCGTTGTTCGACCAGCTATGATGTACGGTGCAGAGTGTTGGGCTGTTAAAAAGAATCACATAGATAAACTTAGTGTGATAGAAATGAGGATGTTAAGATGGATGAGTGGCAAGGCTAGGATGGATAAGACAAGGAATGATCATATTAGAGTTGGTTTGGGAGTAGCTCCCATAAGTGATAAGCTTCAAGAAAGTCGTTTGAGGTGGCACGGCCACATTCAACGAAGACCTATAAATGCCCCTGTACGGAGAAGTGATATAATCCAGATTGAAGGAACTAGAAGAGCTAGGGGTAGACCTAAGATAACCTTAAGAGAAGTGGTGAGAAAGGATATGCATAGCTTAGGCTTAGTATTTAGCATGGCCTCGAACAGAACTAATTGGAAGGCAAGAATCCATGTAGCTGACCCCATTTAGTTGGGACAAGGCTTATTGTTGTTGTTGTTGACTTGTTGTTGTTGTTGTCCTACAATAGCTCAAATTGAACCATTGGTCCAAACCAGCAAAATGGTTTTAACCTTTAAAACATGAAAATAAACCAAGTATAGAAGCTAAATTCGTCCTCAACTTACTCCTACTTTAGGCTCTTAAAAGTGGTCTGTTACTTGAGAACTTCATGGGATCATGGCCTCGTGAAAAGGGCAATATTGTTGTTTGGTCAAGCTCCTCTGGCCAGTCTTCAGCTCTAAATTAACTTGGGATTTCATCAAAGCTCATAGCATTTTGTCTTCCTGGTACAGATATTTTGGCTTAAGAGTAACATCATCATAGGTTACCTATTTGGCTGGCCCTATCTGGTTGCCTCCCAATGTAAATCCTTCTAATTCATCATGGATTTCTGTCTCCTTTGACTGCTGGCTCTTGTTGGAATCCTGTGGAAGATGTGGATCACCTCCTTTTTACTTGTCCCCTCTACTTTGCAGCTCGGAAAGGGCTCCTGGGTTAATGCTGGCCAAGAAGAATAATTCTCTCATTAATGAGAGAACAGATCTGGGTGGATATGGATTATGTTGGCAAGCTTGCCTTTGTTTCTGCACCAACCATATTGGATAGAGTACAATCTCAGAAGATGGTCCACTATCTCTAGTTCCTTTGAGCAGTTTAGGAACCCCATCATTTTGGATGTCAGTGCCAAACTATCCTCGACTCTCCTCATAGTGTTGATGTTTCCCCAAATAACAGGCTTATTATTGTTTTTTGGAGCTATCTCATCTACTTTCTGGAACGCTGTTCCCCCTCTCCTTGATGGTTGGGTTTTCCTTTGCTTTATTTGTTCTTCTGTAATGTTTCCTCCCTTTCCCTATAATAGGAGCCTATTGTTATCTCTTTCTTGTTATGGATGAATTCTTTGTTCACCAAGTTTTTCTAATTTCTTTCCTGCTTGCCTTTAGTATAATTCTCTAAAGCAGGTTCCTAGGATAACACAATGTCATTGTCTTGTATGTAAAGTGAGAAAACCTGGGATAAGAATCTAACCTGTCTTTTAATTCTGGCCACAGAAACTGGAGTGTCAAAACTTTCATGGGCCCACACAGTTTCTATTTTTATTCTTTCTCCTGATGACACCAAAGAGAACAAGAATTACAAAGCAAGAACCAGAAGGCCTTATATCAGGAAATGCCTGTTGACATAGTCCAGTACATATACTCTATAAGACTAGAGTTTGTAGACAAACCCCACAACCTGGGGAAGCAGATTACAAATTTCAAAAAGTTCATTCAAAAAGTAGAGGCCAAGGATCTTTTGGGATTGGCAATAAGTGAGCCTATCCTTAGAAATCCGAAACGATCTGCTGAACAACCTCATCATTAGCTCTTGCTGCCTTCAGTTCAAAAAAACAGCTGAAACTAGCAGTTCCAGGTGAGACCAAAATGGACTTTCCCTGTTGTAATAAAGCTGCTTACACCCCTATTTAGAAGATAAAAAGCCCAGGTACCTATTCGAGCTCCATCACGAGTTAATCCTGCAATCACCAGAGTGGGAGATGTTGTAGTAGACCAATCCGGGCAGGGTACCTATTGAGCAGGAATAGTAGGCCATGGTAAACCCTTGCCCACCCCTGAGTGAATAGATAAATGGGTAGTCATCTGGGCAACCCAGAAATTAATAAGATGAATCAAGGAGGTAGGATTAGGTTCAGACTCTTTGTTTCCTCATTTTCCGTAAAAAAATAGCATAAGGCAACAAACAGATTAAAAAAAACCAAGTGATAGAATTCTTGTCCCAACTGAGTACAATACAAATGTTAATACAGAGATCTTTGGGGGAAGAACGAGAAAAATAGTCCACCATAAAACCTAATGGCCCATTTAACCAGATATGTCCTGTCCAAATAGAATTAAAAAAGAGGTGAAAAAGAGTTTCCTCCTCACCAGAACAGAACACAACCATTATCAGGATAACTAAGCAAAAAAAATTGACTCTTAACAGGTATCCCTCTGTGAAGTAATCTCCAGAAGAATACTATAAATCCTGGGGTGACGTTGAAACTTCCAAAACCAATTCCACCATCTGCTTACTAAAGGAGACTTTGGTATAGTCGGTAACAAAGACTGAACTGTTTTCTAATTAGAAAAACTTCCTGAACAAGGATTAAATTTCCAAACATCCTCGGAAGAAGAAATAGGAATTTGGGAGATAACTGAGACAAAAGGAGTAGGCAAAACCTGACTAATTTTATCGAGAGACCCAGAAAGATTAGAAATAAAATCTGCAACTGTAGCAATTGAGAAGTCACGGGGGAATAGGGGAATGGAAGCCCCAGGGACACCTCAGACCCATGGATCAAACCAAAAAAAAAATGGAGTTACCATTCCCAATTTGTCTAAACATTCATTTCTTAAGGTCTGAAGAAAATGAAATAATAGCATTCCAAACATGGGAACCCCTCTTTTCCTGGATTTTAGGATAAAATAGTTAGGGAAATATTTACCCATAATTATTAATTACCTGTACCCAAATTGAGCTTGACACACTGATCAGTCTCCATGGCCCATCACTTATTTGTTGGGGAAATGGTTTATTTGGTGCTTCCAGGATCTTATAGCCAGAGTATTATTTTCTAAAATGTGATTCTTATGATTATAATTAACTTTACTATATTGGATGAGGTTAGCCTCATGGTGAGCTGAAGAGCAACCTCTGATTTTTGCATTTGCAATTTATTCTGTATCTTGTTAACTTAAAATATCTGTCTGTAGCTTTTTTTATACCATTGAATCATAAAAGTTTTAGGCAACTATTTTACCAGCTTATCTTGTTCTTGTTTAGATGACATAGCAATTGCGCGAATGACTTCTCTTTATTTCTTCCTATACCTAATCACATTTTTATCTTTCATACACAAGTTTTCAGCATTCTCATGCTGAACATTACACATTCAAATTATTGTGTACATTTCATGTTCACATTGTTGTATATGTTAACTTGCATGTATCATGTATGCATAACCTGCCTCAGTTATTTGTATGCTTTTCTAGCATCTTCAGGTTTTTTTTTTTTAAAAAAAACGCCTTCTGCCTCATGGTTTATGATTACTTTCATGTCCTTTTGAACAGTGATGCACATACAACTGGTCTGATCAAGTACCGTGATACATACCCATTTGGCGTGGACCCCAGCTGGCGTGGAAGTCGTTCAGAGCTGCCTTTCCTTAACTCCCTTAAAATGAAGATGTCTATATTGTTTGGTGTGGTTCAGATGAACCTAGGAATCATATTAAGTTATTTCAACGCAAGATTCTTTGCCAGTTCTCTGGATATAAGGTCTTCTCCATTCCCCACACACCCTCCTTTATATATAAAAAAATAAAATATTCCTCCTTTTCCTTTATTACTATAGAAGTACTTCTGTCTTCTTCCAAAGGGCATAGTGAGAAGAGGTTTCTGATTCTAAATTTATTTTTAGGCATCAATTTGTCCCACAGATGATCTTTTTCAACAGCCTTTTTGGGTATCTTGCACTCCTCATTCTCGTTAAGTGGTGCACAGGATCTCAAGCAGACTTGTATCATGTCATGATTTACATGTTCTTGAGCCCCACTGACAATATTGGTGATAATCAATTATTGTGGGCTCAGAGACCATTGCAGGTATCAGTACCACTTGATTAACTAGGTGCTAAGTACTTAAGCAGTATCTCAATATTGTTTTCAAGGTTGCCTGAACCTTTGCATATTATTCTCGCAGATTTTATTGTTGCTTTTGGCTGTTGTGGCTGTTCCTTGGATGCTTCTTGTGAAGCCTTTGACTTTGAGGAAGCTTCATCAAGAGGTAATGGCGATGACCGATTCACTTTTGTGATCATCTTGGATCTAATGCTTGAAATTGGTCAACCTCAAGGCTTGTTTGGCTGGGTGGTCATCTCTAAGATTGGAATATCTTGTTCTTTCTTTTCACATTACTCTTCATTTCTTCTACTTGGTAGTTTGTTTATTATATTATCTATGTACTGGTTTTGTTGACCCACATCATGAATATAGCAAGTTTTTCTTGCTGCTTATTGAAGGGTGAATACCAAGTACCTCCCACCTCCCCTCTTAGTTTGCGCATGACAAGTACCTCCTTCTTGGTTTGAGAACCTGACAAGTACATCCCTACTATAGTTTTGAATGTCAAGTGGTATGAAGTAACAATTTTGCCCAGTTAACTTTAAAGAATATATTGCCTCTTGACTTAATATCACTTAAAACATTTTTTACCCCCTTTTTTTGGTGGGTAAAAGATGTGGAAATAATTGAATCCTTACAAAATCAATGTGACCCCTAAGCTTCCTATTTATAATAATGTGAAATATACAAAGTTACACAATTACCCTCACTAACCAACTAAATAATAATAACTTGAACCACAACTTATAATTAAACCAACCCACAAATAAACCAAGCCGACCAACACTCCTCATCAAGTTGAGGCATAGATGTTAATCATGCCCAACTTGCTCAAAATAGGGTAGAAATCTCCTTCCTTCAGTCCTTTGGTAAAGATGTCAGCTACTTGATTTCCAAGTCTCACAAAAGGCATGCATATCAGCCCTTGTTCCAACTTTTCCTTTGACAAAAAATCTATCTATCTCAATATTTTTTGTGAGATCATGTTGCACTGGATTATTGGCTATACTGATGGCAGCCTTGTTGTCACAATATAACATCATGGGACTTGAACAGGAAACCCAATATCTTCTAATAGACCTTTCAACCATAAAAGTTCACATACTCCTCGAACCATGGATCTATACTCGGCCTCTGTACTAGACAATGACACCACATTTTGCTTTTTGCTTCTCCAGGTTACTAAATTGCCCCCAACAAATGTACAGTATCCTGATATTGATTTTTTTCAGGTGAACTAGCCCAATCAGCATCTATATAAGCTTCCACTTTCAAATTATCTGAGGTGACAAAAGTATTCCCTTTCCTGGTGTGGATTTCAAATACTGAAGTATTCTAATAACAACATGCATATGAAGTCAAGTATGGGTCATGTATAAATTGGCTCACTAGACTTATTGAGAAAGCAATGTCAGTCTGGTGAGAGACAAATAAATCAGTTTTCCAATCAACCTCTGATATCTGCCTTTATCTACTGGTACTCCCTCTTTCCCTTTAAGCTTAATGCCTGCTTCAATTAGGGTATCCATGGCTTTACATCCCAACATTCCCACTTCTGAAAGTAAGTCTAGGATATACTTGCGTTAGGGCAAATAGATGCCTTTTTCTGATCTAGCGACCTCAATTCCAAGAAAATACTTGAGTTTCCTTAGATCTTTAACCTCAAATTCCTTGCTGAGGAAGCTCTTCAGCTTTTGTATTTCTGCCCCATCATTCCCAGTAATGACAATGTCATCTACATAGACTATAAGAAGTGTGATGTGAGTTCATAACCTTTTCACAAAGAGAGTATGATCAGCATTACTTTGGTTGTAACCTATTGATGTCACAGCTTTTTGGAGGCGTCCAAACCAACACCGGGGAGATTGCTTCAACCCATATATTGATCGCTTCAACCGACAAACCTTGCCTTTTGTTTTGTTGTCAGAGAATCCATGTGGGATTTCCATGTAGACCTCTTCTTTCAATTCTCCATGCAAAAATGCATTCTTTACATCTAATTGATGTAAATCCCAATCTTGATTCATAGCTACTGATAATAAGACCCTGACTGTATTCAATTTTGCAACAGGAGCAAAGGTCTCTTGATAATCAATTCCATAAGTTTGAGTGAACCCTTTTGCAACCAATCTAGCCTTCAATCGGTTTACTGAACCATCCATGTTCTGTTTTACCACGAACACCCACTTACAACCTACCGGGTGTTTCCCTGGAGGAAGAGTAACCAACTCCCAAGTATCATTCTTCTTCATAGCCTGCATTTCCTCTACCATTGTTGCCTTCCAATTTTTATTAGCATAGGCTTCTTGCCAAGTCTTTGGAACAGATGCAGTAGATAAAGAAGATATGAAAGCTTGGTAGGAGTCGAACAAAGAATCATAGGAAACGTATTTAGTTATAGGATGCTGAATACACGACCTGATTCCTTTTCTAACAGCAATAGGAGGTTAGAAGAAGATACCTCAGGGATACTTGCAGGACCTAAATCTGGATTAGGAGATTGAACTGGTAACATGTCAACCTTCTCTACTGCCTGTTGCTGATTGGTTTTCTTCCTCTGATAGGTTTGCACATCCTTGCTTTGGTCAATTTGCCTTTGAAATACCTCAATAGTGTGCCTTACAGGAGTGGTCTCCCCCTAGATAGGATCCTCATAAGGTTCAGATGAGGAAAGGGAAGACTAGGTGTCTACATATATGCTGGCTGAATGCCCCCCTTGTTCAGGAATCTCTTCTTGAACCTCTAACTGAGGCTGAATTAGGGTTGGTAGGTCTCTATATGTGACAGGAACATCCAAAGTGGGAAAAAAACACCTCTGCTCTTGGAGTCCCCCCTTGGAGAGGTGTATAATAAGGAGTAAACTCACTAAAGATGACATCTATGGACACTATTGTCTTCCTGAAGGAGGATGGTAACATTTGTAAGCCTTTTGAGTAGTAGAATTCCCCAGAAAAATGCAGCGGAGGCCACGAGGTTCCAACTTACTCTTGTGGGTCGAAGTTCTGGTATAACACACACAACCAAATATCCTTGGAGGAACTATAAAGGAAGATGTTCCTTGAAGGACCTCACTGGGGCATTTGAAGTCAAGGATTCTACTAGGCATCCTATTCATGAGGTATGATGCAGTGAGAACTGCGTCACTCCAATATTGGTCGAGGACATTCGTGGCAATTAGAAGAGAACGAGCAATCTCTAAAATATTGCCTATTCTTTCGTTCGGCAACTCCATTTTGGGCCGCAGTAGCAACACAACTAGTCTGATGTATTATGCCAGAATCAGAGAGTTATTTCTAAAATTCTTTTTCATCATACTTGGTTCCATTGTCACTATGAAGGACCTTCACAGTGGCATTGAATTGAGTTTTAACCATATTATGAAAATCTTGAAAAAATCAGAAAACTTCATTTTTTTTTTTTAAAAGATAAATCCATGTAGAGCGAGAATAACAATCAATAAAAGTAACAAAAAAACGATGGCCAGTAATAGATATACGGCGACAAGGCCCCCACACATCACTATGAATTAACATAAAAGGAATATAACTTATATTATTATGAGAAGGCAAATAACTTAAACAAATCTATTTAGCAAAAACACAAGCTTCACAAAAAAAATCCCTATGACAAGATGAGACTAAATTAGGGAAAATTTTTCTCAAAGTTCCTATAGGAGGATGGCCTAGCCTACGATGCCACTGGTGGAGAGCTAACAAATTGACCGGATGAGGAATAGCAAGCATAGCAGAAGAAGAGGTTCCATTCGATTCCAACAAGTAGAGGCCGTTGTCTAGTTTACCACGTCCAATCTCCTTCCTTGTTACCAGATGCTGAAAGACACAGTAGGAGGGAAAAAGTGTTACCGTACAATTCAAGTCATTGGTAAGACTACTAATGGAAAGAAGGTTAGTACAAAAAGATGGAACATGTAAAATTGAAGACAAAGAAAGGGACGGTGAATGTGGTTCCCTTTTCAGCAATGGAAGAGTAAGAACCATCAACTATACGGACCTTATATTTCCCTGAGGTAGGTAAAGAATTCAAGAAAAGAGAAGCAGAACCTGTCATATGGGCTGTCACTCCAGTATCAATAATCCATGGAATAGAAACTGAAGAAGCATGTAAGCCATTAAATACTGTACCTGAAGTAGCAAGGTAGGAATTCGAAGATGCAGTTGACGAGGAATTGGAAGAGGCAGTGGCAGCGGTCGACGACTGTAGAATGCGCCTTAGAGCAAACAACTCTTCTTGGGAAAAACCGGTATCTGAAGTAGGTGCGGTAGAAACAGTTTCTAAATAATGAGCCTTGGGTTTACCCTTCTTTTGAGCATTCAAAATCTATAGGTTTCCCATGTAATTTTCAATATGTGGCTTTGGTATGATAAGGCTTGTGGCAATGCTCACACTTAACCATATCTTTGACTGATTCTGTTCGGGACACCATACTTACACTTTGAAGAGCAGTTTTTTCACTATCAGGTTATGTAACATAGTCAGACGATGACTCTCCTCACATTGAACAAGTGCATAGGATTGTTCCAATGTAGGAAAGGGAGAGTGACTCAAAACCTGTATCGAATCGGATCATACTCCACATTTAAGCTAGCCAAAAATCATACACTCGAAAATTGTCAACGTATTTCTTGTAGGCAACCACATCATCAGGATTAGTCAATTGGCAGTCACCATAATGGTCTAACTCTTGCCAGAGAGCATAATTCAGCATAGTATTGGGCAACTGTTAGCTCTTTCTGTGTGGTCTCATGAAGTTTCTTTCGTAGCTCATAGATCTGCGCATCAATCCCTAGTTGTCAATAAGTCTCTTTAGTAGCCTTCCAAATCTGGGCTGTTGTATCCAACAATAAATATCCCTTGGCTAGATTTGGATGCATGGAATTCAAGAGGAATGACATGATAAGAGAGTCATGTAAAATCTACTTATCCTGAAGAATGCCAACAGTCAAAGGTTTGGTTGTAGTGCCCATAATATGACCGACTAGACCTCTTCCAATAATTGTCAAATAGATCAAGTAATTGGTTCCATCGAACCTAACAAAGAGTGATGGAAGGTTGGGATAATTTTCATGATTTGTCGGAACTGCAGAAACATCCGGTGTAGTCATATCTTCAGTCCACTCACCAAGAACACCATCAAAAATAATTTTGATCAAACCCGCAAAAAATTCTGATCAAACCTTCTGAAAATTCTGAGCAAACCTGATGGAAGGGCTGATCAAGCTGCTGGAGAAAAATCTGATAAAACCTGCTGTCCTGCAGGCTGCAAACTGGTTCTGAAATATCCCAGGAAGGTGTAAGAGGTCGAAAAATATTTCTCTGAGCAGTGGTATTTTTCGGATTCATTGTTGTTGTAATTTTCTGATCAATACTGCATAAAACCTGCTGTTAGAAGAATTAGAAACATCACAGGAGATGTAAAACTCCAAAAAGAAATTTCTGCATTGCAGTAGAGAAGAGAATAGCAGAAACAAAGGAGAAAGGAGAGGAGGAAGAAGCTGTTAATGGCAGAAACACAGCCAGAAAGAGAGCAGAGGCGGAAGAAGAAAGAAGGGGAAAAAAATCGATAAAGAGACAGGCAGAAGAAAAAAGAAGAAAGAGAGAAGCAGAAAAAAATAGAGTTGTTTCTTGGTGTTGTAGAACACAAGAGGAAGAAGAAACAAAGGAGAGGAGAGGGAGACAATGCTGGCTATGGCGGAAACAGAAAGAAATAGAAAGCCGAGGCAGAAGAAAGAAGAGAAAAGGAAAAAAATCGTGGAAGAAAGAGACAAAAGAAAGAAAGAAGGAAAAATAAAGAAAAAAAAATACCTTGGTTTTTCGATTCTAAATTAACTTGGCTCTGATGCCATGTGGAAATAATTGAATCCTTAGGTAATCAATGTGACCCCTAAGCTTCCTATTTATAATAATGTGAAATATACAAAGTTACATAATTACCCTCTCTAACCAACTAAATAATACTAACTTGAACCACAACTGATAATTAAACCAACCCACAAATAAACCGAACCAACCAACATTCTTGAATTGATTCGAAGGCATATCATGCTTCTTCTCGCCCTCCTGATCTCTGCCACTCTTAGATCCAATCCAATCTGATTGCTCAAAGATTGCAATGACAATTAATTTATTTCTTCTTCGAAACGTGTCTTAGTCAATCTGCAAAAACAGCCATTTTCTTCACCTTCTCATCCATCTCACTTTTCTTAGTCTGTGCTACAAAACTAGCTCATTGCGCTCTAGTAACCGCCAGCCATGCTTGTAACTTGCCACAAGGAGGCTTTACTTGAAGCAGACATCCCAGGCTCCATTCTCTGGTATGAAAGATTTACTCCTGCCCAAAAACGCACTGTTGATTCAAACTTCAAAGCCAAATGATGGAAGTTTTCTATGTTGTTTAGAAAGTCAACCAGAAAGTCAAATAATAATTATTACAGCACAGAATGGTGAATTTAATTATTCAATAATTCAATTTATAGTCCTGATCAAGTTGGTTATCCAGCCCTCCTACGTCTAGTAGTGCGATAATCCTTATATTGTTGCTTTCTTTGGAATCAGCTGGAAAGCCATCTGCAAGCCCAAACCAGAAGGTGGCCTTGGCATCCAAAGGATCAGAGACTATAATGTCATGGGCCTTCTCAAGCTCATCTAGAAAATATTCACAAGGGACAATTCCATTTGGGTTAAATGTGTCTACTCCTACCTTCTCAGGCGTGAGTCTTTTTGGTCAACCCCTGTCCCCCCCCCCCCCAACCCTTCCTAGATGTAGAGAAACCTCCTCGACCTCTGGCCCTTTACTATCTCGGCCATTTTCCTCAGCATCACAAACGGGTCTTCCATCTCCTTCTGGCTTGATTCTGGCACCTTGCGGGAATTCTCTCTCAAGTGGTTGGGGCCCAAGGCCTCTACTCCTCTGGCATCCCCAAAGATGCCCTCCTCTCCCTCTTCATATCCAGTGGATCTTCCCCCCCCCCCCTTTTTCTTACCTCCTCGTATCACTAGCCTCAAACCCATTTGGTCCTTCCTCTCCTTACCTTGCTCCGCCATAACTATGAGAAGTTCTTCAGGCTTTCCATCTAGAAATGGTCTCTTTTCCACCTCATCGGCTGAGAACCACATTTGCATGCGCTTCCACCTTGTCCCTTGGTCCTACATTGTTTGGTTTAAAGGCCACATCCCTAGGCAAGCCTTCACCACTTCGAGATCCCTCTCTAACTATCCCCCCACCCACTCCCTTCTTCTTCATCATGATATTCCTATCTCTTTCTGAGTTCATTCTTTGTGGTTTTGGTTCCGAGGACCCCTCCAATCTCTTTTTTGCCTGCCCTATTTGACACCTTGGTCTAGCCTCCATCTAGCACTGTTGTAGACGCCCGGACCTTTGGATTTCAAAATTTCCTGGATCATCTCTACGTTTCAGGGTTCCTCGGTCAGAGACAGTAGGAAAGCTGGTTTTTAGTGCTTGTATTTCTCACATTTGGCTTGAGCTGCACAGATATCTACCAATTCTAGACCCCTGGACCTAATTTGGAAGGCCATCTGTAAAGATGTCTGCTCTAAGCTCTTTTTGATCGCCTCACAGACCCCTTCTTGACACCCCAAGGAACAGGGATACTGTTGTTACCAGAGATTTAGTTACGTCCTTGCTCTCTCAAAGCTGAGATCTCCCCCCCCCCCCCCCCAACCCCCTTTTTTTGTTCCCCCTTTATACATTCTCCCCTTCCCCTTTCTCCTCTTTGGGTAAATATATTAGTTATTCATCCAGAAAGAAAGAATGATAAAATGACAACCAAATAGAGACAGCATAGAACCCTAGAATCAGAACCACTACCGAGGAAAGGAAGAATGTATTCAATAGCAGAGGAAAAAAGAAAAAGAGGAAACAAGGGTTCTTAGGAAGGGCAAGAAAGCTACAAAAAGGAAAATGAACCTTGCCAGATTTAGATATACACAAGAAAATCAGGTCTTCATCTCATCACTGAAGCTGGAGGACAAGATTGTGAAAATTTCAGAATGAGGGTTTCTTAAAACTTTTTCTGAAATCATGAAGAAATTGAGCAGCTCGACCTTGATTTAACAGGTCCAAAGAAGACACCAATGCAGGAAGGAACTTCAGAAAGAACATGCAATCAGATTAATTAACTACTGGCAAACAAAAGTTACAGATTAAGCAATGAAGGCTACTTCATAGGCTTCATGGGCAAATCCTTGAAGAGATCCCAGAATGAACAATTGTGTCGTTGATTTCTTCTTCTTGCAGCTATGTCAGGGTGGTGGGTAGGCATAGGACAGGGTTAGGGGGTGGTGGTGTTGGTGGGGGCAAGGGAAGTTGGAAGCAAGTGGTGGTGGGAGGTTGTGTTTTGGAAAAAGAAAGGAGTGGGTGAAGAGGGTATTCGTTCACCCACTTCAATGAGTTTGGGAGGGCATTTTGGGTTTCAAATCCTTAATGGAGGTTATTTTGGGTTTGAGAAAATGTGGACGGACTTCCAAGCACTTGATGTCCAAAACTTGTAGTAGGGGTGTCCTCGTCTGGCTTTCGAACTAAGAGGGGAGGTACTTGTCATTTACCTTTATTAAAAGCATTTCCTTGTACCTTTGACAGTGATTCATTTAAGGTTTTTATTTTTCATTTATCAACACTGAAAGCTTTAACTACTTATTTAGTTTCTATTGCCAATATCATACATGAATTGGACAAATATTCGATGCATATTTCATTTGTTGAAGTTTTTAATGTTGGTTTAACCATAGTGAGATGTATTTATTTTGTGTACCAAATTGTGATAAACTGCATGTTGCCTGATGTATTTATTTTCTATACCAGATTGAGGCAGGTTTTGAACCAGGGCCTTGTGGATGAAAAAAACTGTAGGCTTTATCAAAATATGCATCTGCATGATCACTCTAAATTGTTTGTTGCGTGAAATGTCAGGAAACCATATTCTCTTAGAAATTTGAAATGCAATACCTATATATCATTCTGGATTGGTTAAAAATTGTTCCTTCTATGCTCATGTCTATTCTTTGTCAGTTAAACTATGAGAAGATCAATAAGATTTCTCAATCCATCTTCTTATGACTACTACTTTATGAGTTGCTTTCATCTGGGATCAAACACTTTTTTAGGGATTCATGAGAGCAGTAATATGTCTGATTAGATACCTTGTTGTGACCAATCTAATGTTCTTTTTATTCTAAACCTATATCATTCTCAGATTCTAAAGTAACCCCTGGAATAGATGTCTTCATGCTATAAAGAAGTATATTCTGTAAATTTACAATACTAGCAAACTAGTCTAGTTTGCCTGAATGACCTTAACAATTACAAATTTTGTTTCTGATTTTATATGTGTGGATGTTTCTAGAGATTTCAAGGACGTACATACGGGCTTCTCGGCACATCTGAGATGGATCTGGATTCAGAACCTGGATCTGCACGGCAACGTCATGAAGAATTCAATTTTAGTGAGGTTCTCGTCCATCAAATGATTCATTCTATTGAGTTTGTTCTAGGTGCAGTTTCAAATACTGCTTCTTACCTTCGGCTTTGGGCTCTTAGGTAAATCAAAATCTTGCTCCTTGTTTCTCTTTCTTATTTCTGATTGGGAAGTTGTTTGTTTGATGTACCCTTCTCTGCCTCTAACAGCTTAGCCCACTCGGAGTTATCTACTGTTTTCTATGAGAAAGTCCTCCTCCTGGCATGGGGGTGAGTTCTAGCTCTATTCTTTTGTACTCTTTAATCATATTACTTTTTGCAATTTTTAATTTTGGTGCATGGAAAATGTACTGCGTATATGGCCAATTTGCATGGCCATCTTTAATCATAAACTGAAATACCAGAAACGATATTTTTCAGTAGGTTCTGGGAAGATTTTTGAAGTGTTTTGCTGTGAATGGTGTTTAAATGAATGCCATTCCACTCGGTGTGGGAAGCATATTATGCCAATCCCATTTAAAACTTGATCTACATATGAATTATCCCAGCAAATATTTGACTGCATCCTTAAGGTTTCCGATGTGCAATCAGTATATTATAATGAATAAATCGTAAGCACATCAATCTTGAAATTTCCTGGCTTCCATTCATATGTACGTGCATGCGATTAGTGCCTGCAAACGTTGGTCGAGCGTTGATTTGCATATTTGTAAAGTGCTGTAATTTGATACTGATAGAAATGCTGATTATGGTGGCAGGTTTGACAACATACTCATCAGATTGGCAGGGCTTGCAGTTTTTGTGTTTGCCACTGCCTTCATATTACTCATGATGGAAACTCTCAGTGCTTTCCTCCATGCTTTGCGTCTTCATTGGGTGGAATTCATGAATAAGTTTTACTTTGCCGATGGCTACAAGTTCAGACCCTTTTCATTTGCATCCTTGCCAGAGGAGGACGATTGATCTTCCGTAATTTCCTCAAGTAATGTTGTTTCTCACTAACTTGAGAAGGAAGTGCAGTGATGAAACTGAGATCAAACAATATCGGTGAACAGGTTTTGCGGAGTCAATATAGGAAAGAATCTGATGCAGACTGCAAAGGATGACACTGTTTTGCTGTGTGATTCGCAGCGCCACCTAGTGTATATCTACCTATACACAATTGTTTGGGAAGTTTTGGGTATAGCAAAAAAAATATCAGTCTACAATAGGAAATCAGTAATTCGTAATTGAGCTTCTGTAAATTGACTTTTATCTTTATTTTATACTCCCCAATACCCCATCTTTGATTCCCAAATTGAAAGAGGCATTAGATTTCATTTTTGTAAAGAGGAGCTTGGAATGCTTTATACACCAACATTTCCAGTGTGTCGCTTTCCTGAGGCCTGAGGGGCTGATTTTTGAAAATTTTCAGAGTAGGTGGTGTGCATGTTGCAGAAACTTGGCCCTCGGAGTTCCTGAGTCTTTTCTTCTTTCCTGCTTAGAAGTAAGCTTTTGTACCATCAAAATTTTTACCTGTTTAAACTGTCTTTTGTAAAATAAAGCCCGTGATGAGCTGATTACTTAAGTTCCTCTCTCATAGTTTCTATGATTGTTTACTAATGTTATCTTTTATTCAATATTTTGATGAACGCCGCTATAAAGGAAGGCTTGCATTCTTGTAGCCTCTGCTCTCATTTCTTTAAGAAGGACGTGTTCTTGTTGGGTTTTATTAATTATAATATGCCCAAGGGTAAATTTGAAAATTCACTTTTGGGCGGTTACAAAATTTAGGGTTATATATTTTGGTAACAACCGCGTAAATAAGTGAGTGTGATTGCATTACGTGAGATTTCCAGAAATGCGGCTCCCTCTCTCTCTCCCTCTCTCTAAGAAAACGCAAGAAGAGGCAGTTTCTTCGTGAATCTTCTCCTTAGTCTTGGTCTCCCCTTTCTTCCATCCACACGGCATTTGGGTTGTAGAATGCATTCCCTTTTATTGTGTGTGGAATTTTACTGGTGACGATTTCGTGGAAGAAAGAGGACGTGGATCATATTTACTTCTGTTGCGATAATTCTATATTTGGGAAAGCGAATCCACGTAAGGATCTTTTTCCATTCTATTTGAGTATAAAGATATAGAATATAACTATTTCCATTCTATTTGAGTATAAAGATATAGAATATAACTAACATTGTCATTAGAGCCTAGGTTCCCCCGATTCTTCGTTCTTTCCAATCGTTTATTTTTTTTTTTGAATGGATCTAATGGGAGGATCAAGGGTTTTATAGAAACCCTAATTTATTTATTTTTTTGTTCAGAAGTGGGAGGATCTTTTTGATTTCTCTTATGTTAAAACTGCATGAATTGATGATCCATGATGAATGTTTTTTATTTAATTTTTATTGGATTTTTTCATGTGTTTTTTTATTTTTATGAATTTTTGGAGAAAAAAACATTTTTTTCCGTTATGAGGAATTGAAATTCGTTCAAAGGGAAAATACGTTGTTTGGTCACTAAAGACCAGGCAGTCGTCCGTCCGGTCATAGAGGACCAGACAACTTTTCCATCTGATGAGACGGCAGTCTGTCCGGCCAGACTGCAATTCATCTGGGAGATGAATTTTGAAATGGTGGTCTGTCCAGTTCATAATGTGTTTCTAACTTACTGGATACCAGAAGCCCGACACTCTACGTAATGGTTGGGCATTGAGAGCCTAATGGGGCTAAGTGGGAGCTACTGAGGTAAAAGCATTTTGTATGAACCACGTCATAGCATAAACATGATTGGATGTTTTATTTTAGTAAAATAGTATTGATTATGGGTCATTTAATCACGTTTTTAAGATGCGCTACCACTAAAGGCCACCAGCTCATACTCACTTTTGATGGTTATAAGATGCATCAAGGTCACACCATGAGGCAGCACATAACCATCATGTCCAACATGATAAGTGAGTTGAACGCATGTGGACGCCAAAAGACTGATGAGAAGCAAGTCTCTGCAGTAATTAAGTCACTGCCAAAGACTTGGGAGCATATGAAAATCTTTTTGACTCATGCTGATGATGTTAGACTTTTAATCAAGCTGCCAAGCACCTTGAGCTGGAGGAGGATCGGATGTTGGCTGATGCTCCTCCCACTGAAGTACTTGCTGCTGAAGCGAGCACTAGTAAGGGTGCAGGCTTTAAGTGTAAGAGGGAAAAAGCTCAACCTCAGTAGTCCAGGCAAATTAATAGAGGTGGGAACAGAAACAAGAGTGGCCCCAAGCTTTCAAGGGGGACCAGTGCTAGCAAGAAAATATCATCTTTGATTTGCTTCAATTGCCGAAAGCATGCTCATTTTGCTGGTGATTGCACTGAGTTGGAGGTATGTAATGTGTATTATACATCATCTTGTTATGTAAGAAGTTATACTATGCTTGTTGAATTAAGTCCTTTGTGGATTGTTGATTCGGGTACGACAGAATACATAACAAGGGAACGCTCGAGCTTTGTGAAATACCGTCGTGTTCCAAAAAGAAGTAGAAGAATAACGATGGGGAACAGCTCGAGTGTGGAGGTTCATGGCGTTGACACGTGTAAATTAGTTTTGCAAGGTGGCCAGACATTATTACTTCATGATGTGCTGTATGCTCCAGACATTCGGCGGAATCTTGTTTCTGTTATTTTTCTTTTGAGACATGGTTTTAGAATTGTATTTGAGAACAATTCTTTGGTTTTGTATCTAGGTGATACAGTTTATGGTTATGGTTTCATTATAGTAGATACAATTGATTGTTCATTTAATTCTAGTAGTGCTTTTGTTTGCCAAGATACTGTGAGTATTGATTCCAATGTGTGGCATGCTAGACTATGACATATTGGCTTAGATAGGATGAACAGGTTGGCAAGAGAAAATCTCTTAGGCCAAGGTTCACTATCTGATTTGCGAACCTGTGAATCATGTCTAGTAGAGAAAGCAACTAGAAAACCATTTAAAAGGCTTTGAGAGCCTCACTTCCTCTAGAACTTATTCATTCAAATGTGTGTGGACCCATGAATGTGCATACTAGCATGGTACCTCGTGTCGGCGATTTATCGCCGACATGGGGCGAAATTTCAAGGTGTCGCTAGGGGGCGACATGAAACCCCCCTGGCGACACCGAATTTACATTAAGTCGGTGATATATCGCCGATGGTCGAAAAAGTTGACATGTCGCCTTTACTTTGATGCTCTGCGGCTCTGCCTGACGAGGTATGTCGGTTATCGTCACTGTCCCACGCAAGTAATTGAAGATCCACGATAGAGAAGACACTGCCGTGAGCCCAAATACACCCGAAACAAGAAACCCCATCAGCACTATTCCAATGACGAACGCCACAGGGACCAAAACATGACTGAAGATCACAAACAGTGGTGTTGTCAAAGCTAAACCGATGATGGTGATGGTCAAGGTTATACCGGCCAAGGTAAGCAGAAAACCGCCGATGGGGAAGACCGTGATGAACACTATGACTTGAGAGGTCGAAGGACTCTTCTCAGGAATGCGAGTCTTGATGCCTTGGTTGATATATCTTGGCACCCAAGTCGACGACGACACCCATATCTCTCGCACCCACACTTCCAACATCAACACAGAATTCACTCCACTCCACTCCACTCCAGGGCAGCTCTCTTTGATTTTCTCGCTCTAGGTCTCTCTCTTTCTGTCTTTCTCTCTTTTAGGCTTTTGAATCTAAGTTTTTGAAAGAAGATGATGGCATTAAAAAATAGATTTTTTTTGTTAAAAGTTGAAAAGTGATTTGATTGTTGCTTGTTTTGTTGCCACGATATATTTTTTTTTTTTAATAAAATATGAATTAAAAAGTCGAGCGACATGTCACCCGAGTTGCCATGTCACCACGGTCCGACACGGCGACATGGACCGACATGTCGGACCGTGCATACTAGAAAAAGATAGGCTTATTTCATCACATTCATAGATATACACATTATGGTCACATTTATCTAATTTCTCACAAGTTAGAAGCTCTAGAATGTTTTAAGAAGTAAATGAGCTTAGTTAAGAATCAGTTAGATAAAATGATTAAAACTCTTAGAAAGGATAGAGGTAGAGAGTATCTCTCCGATATGTTCAAAGGGTTGTATGATGAAAATGGGATGTCTAGGCAACTTCCTATTTCAGGGACTCCACAACAAAATGGGATTGTTGAGAGGAGGAATAGAACCTTGCTAGACATGGTGAGATCCATGATGGCACAGGAAAATCTACCCATCTCTTATTGGGGAGATACTTTGCTGATTGCGGCCTATTCCTCAACAGGGTTCCAAACAAATCAGTTCCTTCCACACCATATGAGTTGTGGCTGAAAGGAAGCCAGATTTGAGTTATTGGCGCGCATATGGATGTGCAGCATATGTTCACTCTACCTCTCACCAATATGGGAAACTTGGACACAAAGGAAGAAAGTGTACCTTTGTATGATATTCTAAACTCTCAAAGGGCCATGTTTTTATTGGGCTAGATGAGAATGAGAGGAGAATGGAACTTGAGTCTAGGGATGCAACATTCTTAGAAAATGATTTTTCATCTCTTGCAAGAGTTAGCAAAGAATCATCAAAATTCTTTGAGATACAAGATAGTGATCTTGTCACTCCAGGGATTTAGACTCTAGATAATGAATCTGGGGTTCATCCAAAAGATCTAAGTGGGAGTGGGAGTGCAGATGTGATAGCTACCTCAGAGGGTGAGCAATTTAACATGCACTTGCGCCGTAGTGAGCGCGGGCTAGTTCTACATCGACATTTCGACATAGAAAATGAAGCCTATATGGTAGCTCCTGAAGAGACAGACTGTGAGATGACTCTAGTCAATGAGCATGAACAGAAGAGCGTGCAGGAAGCTCTTGCGGGGACAAACTCAAAGGAATGGTTGAAAGCGATAGAGGAAGAGTTGGAATCGATTAAAGTTAATCATGTCTGGGACTTGGTTGACTTATCATCGGGCCGAAAGGCAATTGGGAACAAGTGGGTTCTCAAGATCAAGAGAAAGGTGGATGGATCTATTGAGAGATTCAAGGCTCGTTTAGTGGCTAAGGGCTACACCCAACTAGAAGGCGTTGATTATGAGGAAACTTTTTCCCCTGTGGTTAAGTTTGCCTCCATTCGCCTCATAATAGCCATTGTTGCTCAATTGGACTTGGAGCTTTATCAGATGGATGTAAAGACTACTTTTCTCAATGGAGAACTTGAGGAAAAGATTTATATGAATCAACCTCAAGGCTTTGAAGCTAATGGACTAGAGCGCAAAGTGTGCAAGCTCAAGAAGTCCATATATGGCTTAAAGCAAGCATCTAGATAGTGGAATGTATGCTTACACCAAGCTATGATGGAAAATGCTTTTTCCATGCTTAAGGAAGACCACTATGTTTACACCAAGAAATATGATGGTAATTATGTCATATTGACATTGTACGTAGATGACATACTCATGGTTAGCAATAGCAAGGAGCTATTGGAAACCATTAAGAAATGGTTGTCCTCCATATTTGATATGAAGGACATGGGTGAAGCAAGCTATTTGCTTGGTGTCAAGATTATTAGAAATAGACAAAAGAGATTACTGGGTTTATCTCAAGAGACCTATATTGACAGTGTCTTGACGAGATACCAGATACACAACTGCAAACCAATAAATACTCCAGTGGAGAAGGGTTTGCATTTGAGCATTGACATGGGTCCTAAGACTCCAAAGGAGAAAACCAAGATGGAAATAGTTCCATATTCCAGTGCAATGGGTAACCTTATGCACACTATGATGTGTACTAGGCCAGATATTTGTTATGCAGTGGGTTTGGTTAGTCAGTACCAATCAAACCAGGTATAGAGCACTGGAAAACAATCAAAAGGATATTAAGATATCTCAGAGGAACGAGTAACTACATGTTGTGTTACAAGGATTGGATTTGCGGTTAGTTAGCTATAGCGATGCTGATTGGGATGGAGACATTGATGAGCACAAATCAACCTCTGGATATGCTTTCTTGCAGAATGGTTGGGCCATTTTGTGGTGTAACAAGAAGTAGACTTGTATATCACTCTCGACCATGGAAGTTGAGTATGTGGCATGCTCAGCTACGGTTCAAGAAGTTGTTTGGTTGAGAAGATTCCTATGACATACTGGATTTGTGTTGACATCCAAAGAGTCTGCTCTTGTCTTTTGTGATAGTCAGCATCTCTTAGCTATGTCAAGGAAGAAAGTTATACTTAAACATTATAGCAAGGAAGAAAGTTGTACTTAAACACATATTTACTAGTCAGATGATAGCTGACCCTCTTACCAAACCAATAACTAATGATGTTTTTATTTCTAATGTAAAATCCTTGGGCTTTCGTAGATTGTGACTTATTTTTTTGTACTGAAACTTTCTTATTATTGAGTAATATTAGTTCACTCTAGCATTTAGTTTTTCCACTTTCTGTGTGATTATGTTCTTCTAGCATAAAACGTGATATGTCAATAAGCTGAATGGCACACTCACACAAGCATTCGCCTCTGGCTCCTTGGAGGTGAGCAGAGATGAGACGGATTGTGAATGACCTTATGTAGGTCAATTCATAATCATGCTATCGCCTTGATTTGGAATCAAGATGAATTTCTCTATTATAAAGAGAATCGATATGAATATTCCCACTATTCATGTTGCTTGTAGAAGCTAGGTGCGAATACTTTATGTGGCACTAGGGTGGCTACAATAAAGAAACTCAGATTAGGCACAAGAGGTTTGCGACTAGACTAAGATCTATATGATGTTGAGAGAGACATAAGTTCTATTGTATATAGAATGCTCCATCATAGCACGTTATCATACTATGTATGTTAAGCGATCACTGGAAATGAGAGGATGGATCCCTACTCCTTTCATTGTCTGAGTCGTGAACCTTATGGTCCATTAGTGTTCTTAGTGACTTTCGACAACATCATGAAACGAAGGGTTGATGTGGCTACTTTGGGGTGTTACCTATGGTCATGATTGATTTGACCTAAAGGGGCATTACCGAGAAAGGAGTTAATCCCAAGTGTAGTGATGGCCTAGGGCGAAAGCAAAGGTTTGATTCAACTACACCCTAAAAGTGTTTGCTAACGCCAACTGTTGTATGTGTTGTAGTAGTGAACATTTTAAGGACAAGAAGGTGATCTCTCAGAGGAATCAAGATACCTTTAGTCTGGTGAGTTTGAATAAACCTAGGACATTGTGGTATACTAATGCTTATTTGATGTGTTTCTTTGAATGATGTGCCATTTTGGCCTTTTAGGA
Source organism: Hakea prostrata (assembly GCF_041222555.1). NCBI lineage: Eukaryota > Viridiplantae > Streptophyta > Magnoliopsida > Proteales > Proteaceae > Hakea > Hakea prostrata. The sequence continues at coordinate 8,802,146 of NC_142601.1, forward strand.
AGGTTTCTAGTTTGGGGCTCACGAGTTCATGTATCTCACCAATCGCACAACCCATTTGCTAGTATGACTTGTGGATGTTGGTGTCTGGGACACAAGTGGTCTATGTATCTGGGACACGTAGTAAGGAGATCAAAATATGTATATCTGGGATATACATGTATATCGGATATACATGTGTGTCTGGGACACACTGTGATAGAGAGATTGAATGTATATATCTAGGATATACATGTGTGTCTGAGACACATTGTGACAGAGAGATTAACACTTGCCCTTGTGCAAGTGGGAGATGTTGGGTTTTATTAATTGTAATATGCTTAAGGGCAAAATATAGGGTTATATATTTTGGTAACCACCGCATAACTAAGTGAGTGTGATTCCATTACGTGAGATTTCCAAAAAGACGGCTCCCTCTCTCTCTCTCTCCCTCTCTCCAAGAAAACGCAAGAAGAGGAAGTTTCTTCGTGGATCTTCTCCTTAGTGTTGGTCTTCGTTTTCTTCCATTTACACGGCATTTGGGCTGTAGAATACATTCCCTTTCCTCGTGATTGTGAAATTTTACCATTGACAATTTCGTAGAAAAACGAGGATGTGGATCATATTTATTTCCACTACGATAATTTTATATTTGGAAAAGCGAATCCAGGTAAGGATCTTTCTCCCTTCTATTTCGAGTATAGAGATATAGAATATAACCAACAGTTCTTGCCAATAAAAGAAAATAATAGCAGATTAACATTAAACCAAAAAATAAAACACCCACCATTGTGAAGAGAGTTTAGATCCAGGCAATTATGGGAACTAAGACCAAGTATCATTAGTAACTATCTCACCAATCAACACTTTTCTCTTTAGGGGTTGGGTGAATGTAAACAAAAGGAATATCCAAGTAAATGAGATAATGTTGAAATTACAATAATGCCCTTATCATCATTTCTTTCTTTGTTTATCCCACCAAGTCAGAAGCCTCCTCTGGTAGGGGTGTCAATCAGTACGGTTTTGGTACATACCAAATTTGAAAATTGAAAATCAAAACCATATAGGAATCAAATTTATACGGTACGGTTTTAGTATTTATAAAAAACGGTTTTGGTACGAAATCAATGTGCAAAAATGATTTAAACATGGTATAATTTTGGTACAAAATAACCCATTCCATTACATTATGAAAGATAATGTATGATGGTGATGAACAATCATACCGTGGAAAATCATTTGGTGACCAAGATAAACTCAAAGCAAATCACTCCCCTTAGGAAATTCATTCTATGTTTTTTTTATATTATCAACAAAGAAAATGAACCCAACTTGATCAAAGTAACAATAATTTATACATTCCATACATAATTTAGGATTAATAAAAGGGTTTTCTATCATCTAATAAAATGTAATCTAATCAAAGGCACTACCAACTCTTATTTGAACATGAAACGATTGATTAAAGAAAGAAGGAAAAGTGGGATCACCTTATGTTTGTTTAATTATTAAAATTATACTATAATTTAGTCAAATTCACTACCAACTCTTATTTGAACATGAAACTATTGATTAAGGAAGAAGGAAAGTGGGACCACCTTATGTTTGTTTAATTATTAAAATTATACTTGCAATTTATATTTATTATAAGCGTAATTTAATTGCTACAAGCCCAAGGTTGGTCGAATGGTAAAACTAACGCCTTTAAACAAACTGGTATATCACACAATGCTTTTTTTCATATCATTTTTCATTCTATGTTTTTGGGGACAAAAACATATTTAGATTAATAAAACATCTGTTTTACCCCCCCCCCCCCCCCCCCCCCCAAAGATTTTTCAAAATAAAGCAAAGGGTTATTAAAAGAAGATGATATTCCAAAAGCATTGATGAGAAACTACAAAAGTCATTCACATTTTTTGCATTTTTGCATTAACATTATTGTTGTTTTTCATATCATCTTTTTATCATGTGTGAATAAAAATGATATTGCAGTGACAACATACCGGAACTAAATAAATTCTCCATTCAATTGAAGGATTGAGAGTAAACACAAAACTTGAGTTGTAAAATGATAAAAACAACTTTCTAAAATAAATAAATTCCCCAAGCAATGGAAGGATTAAAATGAAACACAAAACTTCAATGGTGTACTGAAAAAAAAAAACAGTTTTCTAAAAATACTTGCAACATAATAAAACGAGAATTCTCAGAAGAAAAAACTATAGTAAGCCCAAATCTTTCTGCTAAATTCCATTTTCTAATTTAGATATCTAATGCAAATTTTCTTGTTACTAACATTATTTTAGATGAAAAAGAAAATTCAAATCTACAAATGAGATGATGGAGGAAATTGATGTCAAAGTAAGTTTTTTTTTTCTGTATAATAAAAAGTAGTTGCTTTATTACTCTCATCCACTTGTTAAAAGAGTTTTTATACTCTCAATCGTTCCATTTGATAATTATCCAAACCACAATCAATTAAACTAACAAATTCTATATTAACCTAGTCAAAAAATATATTTAATTTTTTTATTTCAATTCTATTGCATATAGAAGTCTTGCTAAATTTTTTCCTTTTTTTTTTTTTTTGGTACATAGACGACGGGTCAAAAGATCCAAAAAAAAAACAGAAATAAGATTAGCTAGCTTGAAAATCAACACGGAGAATCTCCATCAAACTCGGAGGAGGCACCTGAATAAAAGACCATGAATTTCCTGGATCCATAGAGAACCTAGACAACCAATCTGCAGCTTGATTATCATCTCTTCCCACATGACTGGAACGAACATACCCTTGAGAAACGAATAGATGGTGAATTCCTTCAATTATCTTGCCATATTTTCCTCTCTCTTTATGACTTGGATCGATCAAAGAGACTGCTTGTTGGGAATCAGACTCGACTTGGATTGGCCAAGCTCCCATATTTAATGCTAGTGACAAACCTTCTTGGATTGCCAATAATTCTTTCTTTTATCATGCAGGAATAGGTGAGAAGAAAAACTAAATGAGAATTAAGAATTTATTATCTTGAACCCTTATTCAATAAGATTTCTCCATTATAGTTGTTTTCTTCAATATCGAATAAAAGCATAGGATTGATTCAATGGGATGCAGAACTCAGCACTAATGTGCTCATCCTTTATTTTTTTATGATCTTGCCACAAAATCTATCTCCATCACACTTAGTTTATATAAATAATTGTTTTCTACTATTAACCACTAGAGACTCCCATCCTAAATTCTTTCACCCAGTAGCATTTCTTTCACACAATTTATAATTTTTAAATTCTCTTTTATGCTTTGGATTGACATTTAATTGGGAACTTTTCTCTTTTTAGGTGATGAGACTCTTAGTGTTGTTGAGGGAATTCAACCCGGGAGCCCCTCGAAAACAACCACACACACCCACTCGGGGAGTTAGAAAAATCTTTGGGAATAATCCCTTGCACCCCTCAAGTTGGAGAGCCCTTCATGAAGAACCACACACATCTCTCGAGGAATTGGGGAGCCCTTCGAGATAAATCCCTTATACCCCTTGGGGAGTTGGAGAACATCTCCCTAAAGTCCCAAAGAGGAACGTTGAAAACGACCAAGTCAAAAGGGTCAGTTAGAGATAATCACCCATCATGCCCACTTCGAAATGTGGGGAAGTAGATGATGGAGTAATGGCTCCATTAGTCCCACTAAGAAAAGGAATGTGTTTCTTAAGGCAACTCGCCCCACTCTTCAACTCAATGGACGAAATCGACGGAGTCCCTATGTAACCACTATATAACCTCCATCCTACGATGGGCAAGGTAGGAGGATTTACTCAATGTCATTCTCTACGCTTTGAGAACTCTCTTAGAGCCTTCTATTGTTGCCTAGACTAACTTGGGCGTTGGCAGCGCACCGAGCAACTCCAAGTTGGGCAGCTCTAATTTCCTTTGTGAGTGCAGGCATCACACATACTCATATCCAGTTGGAGAAACCTTCAAGAGGTAGTTGACTCAATATCATTCTCTATGCTTTGAGAAGCCTTCAAAAGATTGTCCAACTGTTGACGTGAAGAATGTCTATACGCAACACTTAACATTCTTTGTTGTTTCTAGATGATACTTTGCACCCCAACATCACAAATGTCTAAGGAGACAATGAGATGACCAACTAAGAACAACATTATAGAAGTAAAACTATAATAATGTTTTAAAAAAAATAGTGTTTTCAATTGTTTTTTTATCTGTTTATCGGGTGACAATGCTGTAATGTTTATACAATCTCTTATGTTAGAACGTCTAGGGTTTTCCTCAAAACCCTAATGAAACCATATAAATACTTGTTATTCCCAGATTGACACTGAGAGGGGGGGTGAATCAGTGTCTTCAAAAATTCACCACAATGTGGTTGGGTCTACCAGACAGTGTACCACCACTCTGCAATCAAGGCACTCCAATATGTGCAACAAAGAAAAATAAACAAAAACGCAATGCACCAGAGTTTACGTGGTTCGGCCAAATTGCCTACATCCACGGAATAATACCCACCTAGGGTTTTGTATATTACTCAATACACTCTTAGATATTTTGACTGCTACAACAGTCCAGGAACACCAATCCCTGCTTTAGTCTAAAATGCAATTCAGACAAGGGCACCAACCCCAACCCCCTAGACAAGCTCCAACTTGCTAGGTCACAATGTAAACCAATAATTCAAGTTCCCCAAATTACATTCATGAGCTAGATTCTTCATCACTAAACATAACCTAGAAAATAATAGACAATCACTTGTGAATACGGGTTACCTCAACTTGTGTAAGATGCATGGTATCAATACTTGTTTATCTTTTTCTCCAACTCTTTTTTTTTTTTTCTTTTCAATCTTTTTCAGTTTTCTCTCTTTAAAAAAGCCATACAATCATGTTCCCTTCTTTTCTTCTGCTGCTTTTTTTTTCTTCTCTTTCACTTTCTTTCTTGTTCAGCAAAACAAAAGACTTCTTATTCCCAAGCTTCAGATCTCCATAGCCAACCATCTTCTGGTTCGACCTCCACGCTATTCCCAAGCTCCTCTAAACGTCCTCATCTTCTGCTGGAGTTTGCTCTCCTTTTATAGATTAATTTAACTCAGAGTTTGAATCAAACTCAGAGTTCCTATCTGACTTAAACAAGGAGTGTTTTAACGTACAAATCGGACTAACTTTGAGATCTCCAATGAACAATCCCACCGTTGGATTTGAAGATCAAGAAGTCGTGAAGCTTTCCTCCAAAAATCGGCTCAATCGGACACTGGATGACCATCCGATGAAAAGGTTGATCAAAACTGGACTCAGAGTTTGAATCAAACTCAGAGTTCCTATCTGACTTAAACAAGGAGTGTTTTGACGTATCAATCGGACTAATTTAGAGACCTCCAATGAACAATCCCACCGTTGGATTTGAAGATCAAGAAGTCGTGAAGCTCTCCTCCAAAAATCGGCTCAATCGGACACTGGATGACCATCCGATGAAGAGGTTGATCAAAACTGGACAGAGACCCTCAAAAACGGGATTCTTGAGTTTTCTTTATTTGAATTGGATTCTTTCTCTCGGAACCTTTTTGTGTGTTGCTGTACCATATCAAAACCCACTTAAGTTGCCAACAATGACAACACCTTCATTTTAGGCCAATGGAACAACAGAACTAGAATACGATATAATATTTAAAGAGTATTGGACATATCTTACACCGAACGTATGTTGAAGAAAATTAATCCAAACCTTGAAAATATTGAAGCCTTCTTCAATTGATGAAACCTGATGAAGCCTTCTCCAATCTCATCATCTTTCCTTATCGTACCTCCTCCTTGTGGAGGGAGAACAAAACAAAAAACTCGAGGCATTGGAGGGACCCTATCATAGCCATTTATAATAGCAATCATAAACTCTAGTCAACTTCTACAATGGACCGGTTTGCCCCATCTCAAAAAAAAAAAACCTAATGGCAGTGCATCAACCCGATGTGTTGAGTCCCCCATCAATTATTAACTCCAGTAATTAATCTAAGTCCATATATTGTTAAGGATAAACCTAACATCTTATACTTCAAAAGATCTACAAAAAAGAATGATATGAAATTCTAAAGTTACGAATATTTTAGTAGAAAAACCCAGGAAACAAACTTAATGGGATAAAGTGATATAATTCAAAGATGTTTGCCTCTTATTTTTTTCGCTTCATTGGTATGAAATTTGTCCCCCTATAACAAAACTATTTTTGGGAAACACAAACTTAAATGATTCATCTACCTATTGTACATTTTTATAAAAACACTATCTTTAGGAAACACAAACTTAAATGATTCATCTATCTATTGTACATTTTTAATCCAAGAATCCTTGCAAGTTTTTATCATACATCATTTCTATTTGTTGTAGTAAGAGTTATGTTGATTGTTCACTTATGACAAATTTAAATATCTTCTACATGAGATCTAATGCTTATTTTTTGGAACTAAGAGTAGAATTTTGACCAAATCTCTTTTGGTTGGGATTTACTATATTAAATTGAGATTAATAACAAAGTTTTGGACTTCTTTATCGGTAAGGGACGAGAATTAATAATGAGATTCAAATTTTAAGAATTCAATTGTAATGTGAAATCAATATAAATGAAGAGACTCACATTAAGCAAAGGAAAGCTTTTGACTTATATATGCTCCCAAAATTTGTATTTTCTCTCCTTTTCCTTAACTTCTACATGTATTTTGAAATGTAAAATAAATTTGTTATTAATTGAAGGAAAAAAAATCAAAGATAAAATTTGTTTTTCATGCTCTCTTAGTCCAATACTTGCATAAAGTGCATACAATTGGGTTTTTTAACATCTGATTTCTGTTGCATGCCTAGTCTTTCAGAAGCATTATTTATAATTCATGAGAAAAAACTACACACAACACCTGAGTGGAGGTCTCATCATGTTTCCTCTCACATGATGAAATGTGGAATCCTAACCATTAATACACTATTCAATTCTAACCTTTATGAGTCTCCATATGGATGATGGATAGCAATATTTCTTGTGCTAATTGGTGTTTCACAGAGTGAAATATTTTTTGGAAATCCATTACCTGTTGTTAGTTTGACATCTTCTTGGGAATGCTATATGTCTTTCAACTGTATATATTAAGTGTGGTGCTTTAGTTTCACACAATATATGGGACATATTTCATTAGAGTACTAAATTATCAATCATTGTAGCTTCAAATGGGGGGGTTACAACTGCCACCCTCTTTTCTCTCTTTCTCTCTCTCCATTAAAAGAAGAAGAAAAAAAATTCTCTCTCATGTGATATGTATGACTTAGTTGTTTGGATTCTTTAGATCCAAACAAAGGATCATGGACTCATATTATATATATATATGGCCAACCCACTAAAAGCATTGAACCAGCTTTGTTTCTATCAGCTCAAATTTTTTATTGGCTACACATACCACTCTAACAATCTCATCATCATTAAAGAAGTTATCTCCATCAATTTAGTATTATTTTTATAAGAAAATAATAATTTATTCTTCTTATAGTTAGGAAAATAAAAGACTCCTTCAGTGTATATGATGCATTGGCTCCATACTTTACCATCTAGAGGTGTGGACAGAATAACCATCATAATCTTAGGAATTTCCACTTTAATATTCTGGCAAAGTATTCAAATCGCTTACTTTGTCATTGGATCTAAGGTTCATATATCTGGGTCAGTTGCATGTACCTCTAACTTCATATTTAGTTCTTTTCACTAAAAGGCATTGGTCATTGCAATAAATCAACTCTTTGAAAAGAAAAAATATACAATTTTGTGTGTGTACGAAGGATACACCGCATATATATGTACGCATATGCATGATAAACAAAAATACATATTGATTGGATGCTCTGATTGAACTCTAAAAACCAAAGAATGAATCATAAACTATAAATGGTGAAGGTTGGAGTTATCTATCTGCCATGTTCAAGTAATGGTGTTGCTCTTAAAATATGAGACTCTTTGCTTGCAATGAAGTAAGAGCTAGGAACTCGGACTTTAATAATTTGGAGTGAAACATCCAATGCATATTCAGACAAGTCATTGTTTATGCAAATATGGGCTATGGGACCATATGACCTTTTCTTTTTTTTGGTCCAAAATATGACATTTTCTTAAAGACTAAGTGAAATGATAAGGTAAAATCCCCTCATGAATTTGTCTCTAAGGGTCTAGTGTAGGTTTCCTAGAAAGATCAATGGATACTAGACTTCCATATTGCATGAGAACTTTACATATTTTACCCAAAGAAAAGTCACTGCTTAGTTATCTCCTCATATTAATGTCTATTTATCAGTCACACCCCGTATTAGTAACACTGTTAGTCTCAATTAGTTTTAATTATTTATTTTCATTATTATCTCACATCCTAAATTTTAAATTACTATTTATAAACTATACTTCCCAAACTTTGTAAAGATTTGTGATTGTAAGAGGAAGAAGTTGTAAATAGTAAGAGAAAATGAAGAAACGAGTCTAAGTAAAAGGTTTTACTCAAAATTATTCTTATCTTTTTGAAAAATTTAATTTGCTTACATTAGTATTTAACTGTCACTTTCAACTGATAGAGGATGGCTCAATATTTTTTTTTTTTGCATTTTATAGAGACTGGTTGATAAATTGGACAACTTTGAGCTCAAGAATAATCCTCAAATATCCCAAGAAAAAGGAGAAAAGAAAAAAGATCACGTATGATTTCGTGGTAGCAAAATTTCCAAATTACGAAGTTCTTTAAATTACTCAGAAGTTTCCTCTCAATTTCAGTTCCTTCCAACCATGTTTAGAAATTGAAGGCCGAGACTTCCAGAAGCCAAAGGAGTCGGTCAGTCTGGTATGTAATTTATCTCTCCCTGGAATAAAATCACTAAAAAGATGTACACATCCTTCGCCCATAGATTATATATTTCCTTTCAATATACACTATTGGCTGCCACTGTCAGCAATCCACAGGTAGATGTCGGTTGCATGTCATCTCTCCCACCATCGACTACCTGAAGGCTGAAAAATTCGATCTCGACTACCTTTTTTTCTACATAAATAGCCTTCAAGATTTGTTGCAGAGGTTCTACCCAAAAAAAAAAATTGTTGCAGAGGTTCTGAAACTGTGACAAGAGAAGGGCTTTTGATACCGATAAAATGGAGGCTAGTTCCAGAGCATCTCGAAGTGGGTTTGCGGAAATACGGCGGAGGGAGATTGGTTTGTCCCAACCGAAAACCTTTGCTTATCGAATTGGTGGTTCAGAGGTTTGAATCCTTCACTCTTTGTCTTCCTGCTTTCCTTTTTTTCATTTCTGGAAATCGAATTAGATTATAGGGATCGTTGCTCGTTGTTGAATTTCTGTTTGAATTAGTGTGAAGCTCTAAGTTTTTGACTGAATTCGGGGTTTATTTCAAAATGGGTTGGTTTCTTTTGTAACATTTAAAAAGGGTGTTCAGCTTTTGAGCGTTTGGCTGGTTGAAGAGAGTCTTTGTGAAGTCTTCAGTCCCATTTCAAATACCCACTTCTGAAAATTCGATCTATCTATAAAAAGGGCTTTGATTAGAACGATTTTGTCCTGGGCTTTAGTTATATCGTTACTTTTTTCTTAATTGTGTCTATGAAGGCAAATTCTTATCCTTGAATACCTATATAATTTGGTCTTGGGAAAATTGCTTAGTTTTCTTATTTAGTCCTTATCTCTGTAACAGGCTCTGGTGAAACGGGTTGATCTTTATGGAAAGCTAGAGGGTCATGGAGGTTGTGTAAATTCTGTGCAATTCAACTCTGCTGGTGATGTTCTAGTGTCAGGTTCTGATGACAAACAAGTAATATTTTGGAACTGGGCGGCCAAAACTAAAAAGTTCTCCTACTCTTCTGGCCATTCAGACAATATATTCCAGGCCAGAATTATGCCTTTCACAGAGGACAGAACAATAATAACCTCTTCAGCTGATGGCCAGGTATATTTCTATACTCATTCTTGAGCTTTGGTCTTGAGTGTGGTGAATACACTTTCTTATTTGATAATTTTAGTTGGCAATGAAGTGCCTCACAAGTTGTTTACCGAATGAATTGAGGATTTGATGATGATCATTTAGACAAAATTTTTAGACCAGAGATATTCTGTTCACAGATGACAGGACAATAGTAGTAAACCTTGCGGGTGATGGCAAGGTATATTTCTACATTCTTTGTTGAGCTTTGCTGTTTGGGTATGGTGAATGCACTTCCCTATTTGATCATTTTAGTTGGCTATGAATTGCCTCACAAATTGTTTACGCAATGAATTGAGATTTGACGGTCTTTGCAACTGTCTTTGCTGTCTTGGTGGCATATTTTTTACCTCTTCCTATTTTTATAAAACTGAGACAATTGTGCATCACCTAGTTCATCAGTCTAGGTTCACTAACTTAAAAGGCCACCGAGGTTCTTATGCATAGAGTTATCTTTTGGCATTCTTAATATCCCAGAAAGCAAGGACATAACTTGAAGACAAAGTGGGAAGTTTGAGCTTGCACAGGGTGCTCTGCTGAATGACTCTCCCAGTCTGTCCATATATAAAAATTTATGTCTGCCAGATTCTTTTGTAAGATCCACAGTAGGGAAGATTCTGTGTTTCTTTATGATGAACTTAAAGAGTTTGTTATATAGCAAAAGCTGGCTTTGAACTTTGTTCCCTAGATGCTAGCTAACCTGCTTCCATATTATCAAAAGTGTGAATATATCCATTGCATTGCAGGTCAGGCTGGGCCAGGTCCTAGAGAATGGAAAGGTCGATACAAAATGTCTGGGGAAGCACCAAGGTCGTATATACAAGCTCGCTGTGGAGCCAGGGAGTCCCCACATTTTTTACAGCTGCGGTGAGGATGGTTTCGTACAGCATGTATGTCTCCCCCTGTGAAATAAGTTCTCATTGCATCCATCTTTGTTGAAACATGGTCATGGTTGTTAAGAGTTTTTGAACCTTTATTTTTTTTCTTTTGCAGTTTGACCTTCGAAGTCATTGTGCTACCAACCTTTTCTGTTGCAATCCATTCCCACAATCCAATAAGTCTAGAAGGATAAGGCTAAACTCCATTGTGATTGACCCTCGAAATCCTAACTACTTTTCTGTGGGAGGATCCTGCAAATATGCTCGTGTTTATGACATAAGGAACTGCCAATGGGATTCCTCAAGTAATGCAGATCCAGTAAATACATTCTGTCCCCGTCGCTTGATCGATCATGATAACGTTCACATCACTGCATTGGCTTATTCTTCCAAGAGTGAACTGCTTGTGTCATACAATGATGAACTTGTCTACCTGTTTGAAAAGAATTTGGGCATGGGTTCTGATCCATTGTCTATCCCACATGAAGATTTGGGAAAACTGGATGAACCACAGGTCTATGAAGGACATAGGAATTCCCAAACAGTTAAAGGAGTCAGTTTCTTTGGACCCAATGATGAGTATGTTTTGAGTGGGTCTGATTGTAGTCATATTTTCATCTGGAGGAAGAAGGGAGGTGAATTATTGCGTATAATGAAAGGTGATAGGCACATAGTGAACCATCTTGAGCCCCATCCACATGTTCCTATTCTAGCTACCAGTGGAATAGATAAGAGTGTAAAGCTCTGGGCTCCAATCGCCAAGAATTTTAACTCATTGCCTGAAAATGCAACTGAGGTACGTCTTTGGCTTCAAATTACACTTCCAGTTCCATATGCTTCAGCTTCTAAGTTTCTAATTTTCTCCTCTCTTTTTTTTTTGGTGGCCCCCTCCTGTCTTCAACAGATAATGGAGTCTAACAGACAGGGCAGAGAGGACCGCTCACGGATTACACTTACTCCTGACGTTATCATGCATGTGTTAAGGCTTCAGAGAAGGCAAACTTTGGCATACTTTGAAAGAAGGTTCCCTGGAGCTGATATTGAGAGTGATGAAGAAGATGAGGGAGGAGTGGCTTATGTTTTAGGATTGTCGGATGGTGATGCTTCTTCTGAGGAAGGCATTACTGGAAATTCCAGAGAGTGCAACATTAGCTAAAACATGTGTAGGTGTAGGTTGTAAGTATACATCTTTTTTCTTTTTCCTTCTCACCTTTTAAGTTGTAATAGTTTTGAGTTGATTCCATAAAGTTCTCGATTTTGCCAAGTTGTAACACAATACTTTGGGTGATCTGCATCAGTGGAGTACATGCCATACTGGAATTCTGCCAGGCGCTAAACACAAGAATACCATGCATGGTCAGTCTAGTTTTATCTCATTCAAATACACTTAGGTAGTCTGTCAGGAATGATCATGTACTATATGGCATCCAAGCAATAATTTGAAATACAACTATAATGGTGTCTAACATGTCTTATAAATAAGTGGAACCATCATTGGATGATGGAAAGAAGATCATATTCCTATGATGGTTTGTTTTGTTTGGTTAGTATTTCTTGTTTTTCCTTCAATATGATTGCACTTGGACATTGTTTAATATGTGCTTTTAACTCGTTATGAACGATTATTTAACTTCTTACTCTAGATTCTGGGAAGTTTCTTGTTTGCAACTGAACTTATGTTTGAGTTGATTAGACATTTCACTTTTCTTCTCTGAATTTTTTGTAAGCATGAATCATAAAGTGATTGGATGATGCAATGACATGTCAGTCTTTCACATTACTATCTTGAAGATCGATGTCAACCATTATTATTTCTGGTATCTTTTCATACCAGTGCAGATTTAATTGAGGAAGCTTTTGAGACTTTGTCAATTTAACAATACATGGTATGTTCTCTGCTCCCACTCTCAAACTTACCAATCACCAATGAAGCCAATAAAAATGGGTCAATAGAAACAATATCAATGCTAACAGTAAGATTTAAAGGTATCAGATATTGTCTGCTGAAAGAATATCAGTTCAGAGTTCAGAGGGAGAGAGAATGTATGCCTTTAAAGATTGGAGGTTGAGTTGTAGGATGTTACAGCACCAAGGTCCATTGGTGGCCTAGGCTGTTCATGAGGAAGTCAAATAGTGTGGGGAAGAGAGTGTATTTTGTGGGAGGCGATCCTGATTAGGAAGATACATGTGAGAGGCAAGAGAATCACCATTCCATTTTCTTGGTATGACAGGAGATGGTCTTTTTTTTTGTAGTTCAAGGGAGGGGATACCCAAATTCCAGTTTTCATCGAACAAAGTTCATGAATTTGCACACAAGTGATTCCATATGCAAGGGACCTGTCCAGAACTCAGGTGATGGCAATGAGATGACCATTTGGTTACATGCATCTCCCTTCTTTGCAAACTTAGGACATTGGCTCAAAGAGAATGCCTGCAACAGTTTGGGAATCATCATGTGACCATAATGGGAGCAGGAGTGTAAGACAAGGGAGGAGGGCAAACGGACCACCAGGACCAGCGGACCGCGAACCGGGAGGAGAGGACCATTGGCGCACCTCGGACCGGACGCCGGTGCGACAGTTGGGCTCGTGGCCGCGGAGTGTAAGACAAGGTGAGGAGGTGTCAAACTACTTGAAAAAGTTTCACAGAATCTGCCCGGCAGCACACATCATGGAGAAAGGATTTGGCTTGTGTCCGAATCTGATGGTTCAGAGCTCCCTGGAATGTGCTATTGCTAGCAATCTGTCTTGTATGTCGGAGAAATTGAAAGAGATGAAGAAACTCTTTTTTTTTTTTATTTGGAGTCAGAGATGAAGAAACTCTATGCGAATAAAAACTGTGTTTGAGTGATGGAAAGGAATTGTATTTATTTGATTTATGTGTCCATCAAATTCAGTTTGAAGTTTATTTTTAAAATTTAATTTGCACTGTTATTTTGTGGGCAGTAGGTTATTCTAGACTAGTCCTTTTACTTGCGTGCAGCTGTGGTCAAAATTGAACTTCTTGTTTGGAAGGTTGTAGGAATGTCTGTCAAAGATATGAATCATACTGTGTGCATCAAACTGGATCATTTTGAGAGTTTTGGATGGACCACTGTTAGTTGTTAAGAAATCAACACTCTCTGTGATGTGCTTCTTTTCAGTCTCTTCTGGAGTGGGTCTCATCTTGCATTTATAGATTGTGCATTTTTCTTTGTTAAAAGATTGATTCCTGCATCATTAAATGTCGTCGTAAGAGTATTACAGTGCTTTAACTTTGAATGGTAAAGATGCTCAATACTGAAACCACTTGTTTTATGGGTGAATATATCTTGAGATATATTCTGGGTTCTGAATTTGTGAATGGATGAACTTTGAGCATGGTGGTATTTTGTAAGTAATTTACATTTGAGTATTTAAAAAGTTTGTCTGAACTTGTCTGAAAGCAGCTTATCCTTTTTGGTGTCTCAGACTCTTTAGGGTGATGTGTTTCCCTGTTTAACAGTTCTTGTGGTCCCTAAGGAAAAATGAATCATTTCTTCTTCTTTTTTCAGCTGCAAGTTCAAGGGTTCTGGGTAACACCATTTCTTCCCCAGTTTTTTGGGGTGTGAACTCTAGGTAGTAATATCACTTCAGGGTTGTAGAAACAAGTACAAAATTTTGTGAGAAACAGGGGAATAAATAAATTAAACCACCATACAAGTAACAAAGCTAAAGGACCTAGAGTAAGGGATTGAGGACGCAATGTTTCTAATCAGGAAACTTCTGAGTGTGGATGTTGTGGTTTGGTGGCAATATGGGAGGTGGTGGTTCTGAAGGTGGCTGAGGCAGGGGAAGGAAGGTTGTAGATTTGGGGAGCACATCACAGTCGGGCGGAGCTAGGATTCAACATTAACATTTGGGTTTTCTTCTTCTTTTTCATTTTCTTTTTAAAAAGGGTGGGGATGCTGTTCATGATAACAAACCTCTCTATCGAGTGTTTTTTACGCTTAAAATTTTCTCCATTGAGGGTCAAGTGAGCAGATTTTACATACATGGAAATGGTCAGTAGTTGGAGTCAGCGGCTCTCTTAGGGTTCCCTTGTCTAGGATTCCTGGGGAAGAGGATCAAATTGGCCCTTGCGAACAAGTTGATATGCTTGTTACTCTTTAGCCCTTCGAACAGAATGTGGCAAAAGGAAGGAAAATTCATAAACCGATTCCATCGTCTCACCTTGTAGAAGCTACGGGATCACCCCAAGGATGCCTTCGGCGTCTAGGGGTTACGGACCAACACCAAAGAACAAATGGAAAAGCTATGATTCTAACAAAGGGGGGATTGTGGGGAAGGTGTGGATATGAATTTGGGTGAAAGGATACACTTGGGTTTAGTGGAACATTAATCCACATTTTCTACCTATAGGGGCAGAGAATTGTATTTCTCTCACGTTTTTTCACCACATATGACAAAATGGACCCCCTCTTAAACGTAAGATTGAGAAGTGCGAGGGAATCACAATCCTCTACTTGTGATCCAACTCTCCTTCCAATATGTTAAAAATTGACTTGCACAACCTCAATGACTACTCTTAATAAAAGTTACTTGTTTGATATTATGAATTGGATGAGTTTCTAGAGCAAATAATCTGAGTGATTTTTTTTTTTTTTTTGCGGGGGTTGTAAAAGAGTTATATTCTATTATTAAAAAAATCACTTTAGCATTTAACAAGTAAATCCTTTAAATTTGAAAATTAAAATAAAATTAATATATAAAAGATACATCATTATTAAATATGCTGAGAGGTTTAAAATACTTCTGACTGCCCCACAAAAATAATGATTTATACAATGATGATTACAAAAATAATCTTTTAAAACAATCACTTCACTTTCTTGAATTTCCCTTCTAAGCAACCCTAACTTTTTTTTCTCATCACTTAAGCACCATTTATTTGCTGGAATAAATGTGAGGGGAAAATGGGATGGGAAAAAATTTTAAAAATGGGGTGGGAAAAAAATTTTAAAAATAATTTTTTTTCATGACATTTTGACTTGTTTGGTCCAGTAGAAAAATTGGGACAAGTTTCCTAATTTTTTTAAATTAAAGAAATTTGTTTGGAGTAATATATTAACATTTATACCTCATGCCTTTTTAAAATTCTACAAAATATATAAAATTATGTCAAAAAATATAGAAAATAAATAAAATATAATTTGCATTTAACACTTTTTTATAAAATTCCTTCATTTCTTTTTCTCTCCTTCACCTTAATATATATAAGACAAATGTTTATTTTTTTTCCGGTACCATTTATCCCGTCCCACACTCCAACCTTTGCAAACAAATGGTGGCTTAATGATCATCTCCTTTTTTTTTTAAATGGCTGACATTGTTGTTACGAGTTGGGACTGATTGTTCATAAAGTAACAAGAAATGCAACCACATCATGTTCAAACTTGTAACCACGTTACTCGATTGAGTCTGCTGAACAAAATTGGCCCACATGATCTAGATTCTAGAACTACTTTTTCCTTTTTTTATTTTTCAATCCTAAACGTGAAGATATGATGTTATACGTGCCTAGGACCACTGAGTAACATTTCTCATGAAGCATTCATGGAGGCCCACTATGTAACATTTCTCCACGCCATGTTCTTATCAAGTATTGGACCCAACAATTCCCTTTTTTAATCAACCAATGAAACCCAGAAAAAAATAAATGTAAGGAGTTAAGATGTCTTCATGTATTTGAGAACAAAGAAGAAAAAAAATATTAATGGATTTTGAGAGAGAGAGAGAGAGAGAGAAAGAGAGAATAAATTCCTTATTTGGAGTGGCTGGTTCGATGCAAGTTTAGTTGAAGCCAGTACATGCTTACCATAAAAATATAGAGGCAAACAGGCATGACCGATTACATATCATGGGGAGGTTGCATCTCTAGATGAGATACAGCAGGTTAGACTTTTAAAGAGAGAATGAAAGAATCATATTCATCATCAAAACCCTAAGCAAAGGTGGTCTCTTATGGGATTGAAAAATAATTTAAAAAAGAAAAATAATAGAGAGAGGAATCCCATATCAGGGAATAACATTATATTTGTCTCGACTCTTCAACGATAGATAGCATCACCAGCCTAGCTCCTTTCTTCATTTTGGTTATTTGGAACTTCTTTTTTCTTATGAATTTCTGGATCTTCTTTTCTCATACTTTCTCTTCTTGCTTCTCTGTTCCTTCCTACTCCACAGCCAAACAAACTGTTTGTATATATCAGTTACAACCCAAAATCCACAACCAAGAAAATAAAAGGTCAATAATAGTAGTAAGAATAAAAGAACTATCATCTGGTTGTGTTTGGTTGGTAATATATAGAAAAATGATTAAGGAAAGTCGGGCCAACCAAACATAACCCTAAAACCCCGGATGTGGGATTTTCGTGATCTTGCGTAGTTAACCATGTTGACATGTGCGAGATCTGAATCTCCAGTTGGAATGTCAGAAGGAGAAGTTTTTTGGAAACTGAAAAGATTTGATTTGGTACGATGGCTGTGAAGAACGTAACTGTACAATCGCAAAGATAGGAATAAGATGAGATTAGTACCTGCATTGGGAGCCATCGCCGGAGGCTTTGAAATGATAGTAGGAATGGTAGTGATGGGGCCCGCTGTTGTAGGAGGGAACATGTGAGCATGCACTCCCATTGGCTGCGATTGATGGAAATGATAAAAAGGGTACACCGGCATCATTGTGTTTGCAGCGTTCACCATTCCCTGTCCTGCTGGGTAAACCTGAGGCGTGTAGTGAGCTCCATTCACGTACGATCCTCCGGTATAGCCAAGTTTCTGCCCATTATGATTTTGCCACGTCAGCCAGATTAATTTTAGAACTCAGATAAAATGTACAAAAATATATGCAAGAGCGATCTGGACCGTTGACACTTACCGGATTGTAACCAAAATCAGCCGCGATGTAAGCGGGAGAGTACCTGAGGAGATATTCCAATCGTTCGGATCAAATCAAATCCAGCAAAATGAAAGAGAGCAAAGGGCATTTTTGTAAATTTACCCGTAGAAAGGAACGGCTTGATGGTTGAGTTGATGATGATGGTAAGGAGAAGCCGGGGTCCTCGCCGGGTAATACCATTGCACTGGAGTCGCAGGTGCTGATGACGTGGATCTCGCACCACCGTTGGATCCTACATCATCATTATCATCATCAGCATCAGCATCATCATCATAACAGTAACATGAAAATAGAACTAGGAATTAAAAGACCTTGTTGTGGCGGCGGCGGCTGCTGTTGTTCGAGACGAGCTCCTTGGACTTGAGAAATGGTGGAGGAAGAGTTGGATCTAGGGCGACGAGCCCCAAGCGAAGCGAGGTTGCAGTTGGCTCTGCGTCCATTGATGACCGGCGTTGCATCCTCGCAAGCTTTCTTTGCTGCTTCAGCCTCCTTGAACGTCACCTGATTCAGAAACAAAATCGAAAGAAAAAAACAACGAAAAGGAAACGAATCATATATATCCGCAGTTAGAATGAACACTGAAAAACGATCACATTGCGCATAACAGATCCGATCGATTTGGTAGACTTACGAATCCATAGCCTTTGGAACGGCCAGTAACCTTGTCGGAGATGATGACGGCTTCCAAAATCTCGCCGTACTTCTCGAAATGCTCTCTCATGGTCTCCTTCTGAGTCTCCCATGCTAATCCACCAACGAACACCTTCGTCAGTGTCGTATCACCGAACTGTCCCATGCTGCTGTTGTTGTTGTTGTTATTGTTGTTGCTGATCATCGTCATTGTCGTTCTTCTCTAAACCAGTTTCTTGGACCACTAGAGCCTTCTCTGCAACTCTACCTCGAAATCGTCTTCTTCTTCTTCGTCTATTCCAAGTCCATAATACCTTCTTCAGTAAAAGAAGAGATTGAGAAGAAGGCGGATTTGTGAGCGATTGTTGAGGAATATATCCTATGGAGATCGGAGAGAGAGAAGGGGTGTTTACAGTTTACAGCTTGAGATGGAAATAAAATAATAGAAAACACAGGGGACAGACAGGAGGACAGATAGACTTTCCTTTCCCTCGCCCATCGCCCAGCCCAGTAACGTGGTCTGGCTCACTTGGGGGTGTTTTTCTCTCTCTCCTACATGCACCAGTGGGTTACACTGCTGTGCTGTACACTTACAACTGTACTACCAGTTTAAGGTAATGTTTCCATGTTTCGCACTTGCAAGCGCTCACCAATCCGACGGTTTGGATTGGAAAGCGACAGCTGTACGGGGAATCTAACCCCTTTAGAAATGTCCATGCTTCGTGGCTTCCACCAGCAAACAAGAATTAAGTGTTGGTAACTGCAACCTGCAGAGATGCTTTTATTGGCCTTTTGGCTTTTGCTCCCGCAAATACCCTTTTAATTGGTGCGTAAATATAATTGGTCGGAGTTACCGATTTAATAACGCGGCGTACATTCTTGGGTGAACCGGTTGGATGTATCATGGAGAACCCAAGGGAAACCGGAAATTGGTTCAGTTCCATTTTGCCATCCCTTATTAGGGCCTCATTGGTTATTTGAATCTTGACTTTGAAATCTCTGGATTCTATTAATGCTAATGCAGAGTTGGTAGATTGGTAAGATCCATACTTTTCAGTGAATAGGTCATGGGTTTAACCCTTGCGAACGACAAAACTCTCCTCTGAGAATGTAATCAAGATGCGTGCAAACGATGAACCTCAGACAAAAAAAAAAAAAAAAATCTTTGGATTCTTCGATTTATATCTATTTGGTTGTAAAACATCCCTGAATTCATAAAATCTACAAAAAATGTGAATTATGTCATTCTTAGCTATTGAGTGAAATCTTTAAATTTCACCTTAAAATCTAAAATGGATAAATTTTGTAGATTTCGCAAAGTAATCCTGACGGAATTTTACGAACTTAAATAGATTTGTGGTTAACCAAAGTTAATTTTTTGAATCACAAATCCACATATTTGAATTCTCATTTCATTTCAAATCCCTTAATTCATGTAACCAAACAAGCCCTAATGTATTGCATTTAAAATTGATTCTCCAAGCAAATCAAAGATTGGCCCTGAAAATCGAACCTACTGAACAAGGAGGGCGAACTGAGTACGGCACTAGTGTTCCAAAGCCCTAGCTCTTTGTGTCCGTACATTCCCAATCTTGCTGCACCATCTCTTCCCAAGAACACAGAATCGAGCTTCCCAACCAAGTCGGTCGGTTTAATGGATTGAACCGTTGATTTGAGACCCAAAAAATATAAACCAGTGGCAAATTAAAGAATTCCAGACCATCTCATCAGTGTTGAAGCCAAAGGAAGTTGGGGTATGAGATATGATGGTGGCAGGTTGCTTAGTTATATTTGCTAGCTCCATTGGGTCTGGTCTGGTCTGCTGTGGCCGTAATCTATGTTTTTTTCCTGAACGTAGTCAAGGTGACAGCTATGCTCTATTGGCTCTTTCACCTGCTTTGTCAAGTACACTTTGATTACTCCTTTTATTTCTATGGAAAATCAGACACAAAAAGGCAAAAAAATTGATTGATGCTGCAGTTTTCCTGTCTACGGCGTACGTAGTGTAGTAAATACGGTCTTTCCGGGTGACACACAGAGATCGAAAGTATAAAACGGGGACAGAGAGCGAGAGCTAACAGTGTACGGATAACGGATTTCATCGTACGCGGCGACGTTTTTGGAATTTATTATTCCCAGGTGGCTGGGAAACCAGAAAAAACTCACTCGATTCTATTCTGTGGGTACCAGTGGTGAGGTGAGGTGGTTTTGGGGACTGGGCGAGCTTCAGGCGAGCTCGTGTTTTTACAACTTACAACTTACACGGTGATGTTAATCGTTGGATGAATATGATGATGATGATGATGATGTTTTGTCCTCGATTAACTTCAAGAATCCTCGCTGCTGCGTTGGTATTGTAGAGAGAAGACGACAACGGGTACGTTCTCAGTAGAAGAGGATCAGTTTCAGGTTACTTTTTGAGATCTTCACCTCTCTCTCTCTCTCTCTCGTGATTATCGTAAATGAAAATGACTACTCTTCTCGTTTTGAAAAGAGAATAGATTCAGTTCACGTCTTATTTGATGGCTTGTCTGCCTTCCTTTTTACCATTAAAAATCGGTCCGATGTGATTTAATTTATCTTAATTTTGAGAAAAAAAAAAAAAATTTCTTTAGTGCTTGAGAAACTTCTCATTGTTTGGGTTCAGATTTGTTCCCCATCTCTGGGTACAAGTTCTTCTGCGTCGAGTTAGATAGGTACGTTTTTACGGCAGAGCCGGATGGCAGGTTCGAACTTTCTCCGCAATTTCGTTGCTACCATCGTTACAACTGTAGGAGTTCTATGTCCGCCCTTGAGGCATGTTGTATGTCACATTATGTGGATGTTGTATGTCTGTCTCCTTATGTGGATGTTGGTGCTTTTTTCGTGTTTTTGTTCTAAGGGTTTTGTGGACGTGATCCATTTTGGACTTGACCCAACCCTTATCCTGGCTGACTCTGTCTATTGCATGTACGACAATTTGGTCATTATCCGCTCTTTGGTTCGGTTCAAACCTTGTGTACAGTTCTCTGAATCAAGTGTTGTTTACAAAAAAAAAAAAAAAAAAAAAAAAAAATTCCCCAGCTTACCAAGGGATCTTGGTACTCAAAAAATGACACTCATAACTATGCTTTATCTCTTAAGTTGGAGTGCTGGCTCTTTTCTCAACCCACCTATTTCAGCAAATGTTCCAAAGACAAGTATTTCCATAAGGACCATAACCCCTTCTTCTTTTTTTCCTATTTTCTTGACTAAGTATAAAATTACATTAGAATTTTTTTTTAAAATAAACTATACATTTCTCTCTAGATGAAGGACATATATTCATCAGTCACATTTAAATATTTAAATTAAATTAAAACAAAATTTTATTTTTTCTAAATATTACCTCAATATTTAAATTTGATTGATGAACATGTGACTTTCATTCATAGAAAAATGGATGGTCCACCTGATAAAGTTCTGAATTACACAGGCTTTATTAGTTATTACCCTTTATTTCAAATCCATTGTCATTTGTGCCGTGGGTAATGATAAAGATATTTACTATAATTGTATTATTTTTCTCAAGGATTTTTCTTTCCTGTCCTCATTATATTTTTTTTCACTGGTAAGGTATGCTTTGTAAGCTCATGATAAATGATCAAATGAATTTAAATGCGTTTTGGGAAGAAATTACAACCACGAAGGGAGAAGAAAAGACAAAACACACTTACAATAATAAGGAATTTATCATAATTCGACAAAAGTGTATATGTCTATCTAAGAGAAATATGTTAAGATGAACACCACACTAACAATAGAGACAAGGGAGGGGGCCAACACAACATAGAGATCTAATAAGATTCCCATTTTAATGCAATATACTATAGGAGTCAATATCCATAGTAGAAGCTAACCGTGGAGATTTTCGAAGAAAACATTACACAATGACTTGCGAACTCTGAAATCCAATCTAGTCCTTGTGAGTTGTGAGTATGTGACCATTAGGTTACACAAAAATGGTTAGAAGCATTTTCTTCTCTTAAAACATTTCCTTTTCGTTAAACAAATTGCAATGATCGGAGGTCACAGGCAGAGCTACCCACAAATTTTTGAAAATTTTCCACCTCTGTTCGTCAAATGTTAGAAAAATTTTTCCTCGACCTTCTTTTCATTTGTGAAATATCAACACTTTCTATCCCTCCCTCTCTTAATGTTTTTTGAAATTTTTACTTGGCCCTCTTTCCATGTGTGAAATATCAATAATTGGTTCTTTGAATGGATAAAATTTTTAACAATAAAGACTTTGGATAGAAAATCCATTGTGTTTTATATGAACTATCAGTAGTTGTTCTCCCTTAATATTAAATCTTGGTTGTACCCTTGTTAGTGGCCATATACCCAAGGGATGAGAAGGAATGAAAAGTATGAAAAGACAAAAGTTCGAATTTAAAACCTCCATCATCTTACTATCTCTAAAGGGGATCATAGTTTCTCGAAGTAGAATTCCTATCTCTATAGGTGTAGAAAAGTGATCCTTATTGGCCGGTTCATTCAGATCGACACCGTATCAATGCCGAAATGATCCGATACGGTTCTCTAAGCCTATGGGTCAACTTAAATGGTTGACTACTGAAACGCCGTTTCTTTCTGTTTGTCCCTTCCTGTGGAATGTGGATGATAACGGTGGAAGACACGAAATCTCCGTCTGCACTTTCTTCGAGTGTGGTAGGGTTCATCGAACCTAGGCCACGTGAGAATCATCTAGCAGATTTTCATTTCATTGGAGAGTAACATGGCCAGCTGTATAGAATAAAAGGATAATTTAGTCATTATTTTAACTTTAGTTTGACCACTTGACCAAAAAGGCTGAAGAGGACCCCTTAAGTAGGGATTAGTAGTGGGGGTGACGGTAGTATGAGCTGGAAGGAGCACCTCAGAAGGGTACGAGTAGTAATTTTCTTCCCTGGGACAGTTTGGCAGTTTGCTGGCAATAATTCTCAATTCTCAATCTACTTCTTCAGTTCTTTTTTAGCTTTAGCATCTTGAAAAGCCACCATTATAGGACCTTACTTCTTGTAAATCATAGTCAAAATGCATGTCAAATTTGCACTCGTATTTGTTTAAAGGTATTCAAATTAAACGATAAAAAAAATAAGGGGGACAGAACGAGATTTGAAACCGGATTCATGCCCGTGGGTAATCAGACAGCACCGGAGGAGGGTGAAATCCGAGATTTCAAAAAGATACAGCCATTCCATCACGCGACAATAGTTTTAGGATGAACCGATTTCTTCCACCCAAACATCTAATTTTATAAATTATAACCCATAGATTTGAAATTGCAAGATATTTGAAATTTATATTAATATTTATTTAAGGGTATTCGAATTTGAAAATTTTGTTATCAGAAAATATTCATCCGTTAAGCAATCAAATTTTAATTTTAATTTGAATAATAATTTATCGGATTAAATATTATGTTTAAATTTTAATTTTAAATGATATATTACCGGGTGATATCCGCTTAACCCTAATTAATAAGTTGAGCTAACCCAAAATCTCATAAATTATGGAAAACCCATTAGATTAAATATTAATATTTTTCAAAAAGGCTGATAATCAGATTTGAAACTGAAAATCGAAAATGAAATGCAAAATATAACGATCGGCGATTGGAGATAGTGGATTGGATCGGATATCCAATAATTTTTATATTCAAATTCAAATAGATTCGGATGTTGGTTTTGCTTATGAGGTTTGGATACGGATAGTAGTGTATCTGAACCAAATTTGTTCTCCTTATGAGTCTATTTCTTCCTCAGTAGTCCTCACCGTCAAAACCCAGTAGTCCACGTAGATTTGAGACTTTCAAAGTTCAGCTCGAGTCGGTCTAACGGGGCAAAAGGATAGATAGAATCAAACCAAACGTTATACAAGTTTTGTATTGTTGCAAAAAACAGCTTTCAACTTCATTAATGCGCATTACTCTGCTGTTAAATCGACTGTCCATCTAATTTTGAATCACCTACAAGACAGACAATCGAAATCGATTGCGACTGTTAGTAGCAGACGCCGCACATTTAATGCTCAACATTCAAGTTTGCTAAAAAAACATAGGCCGACACATGATCAAACGAGCCACCATAAAACCACTTAGTCGGAGCACTTGGACGTTTGTGGTGGACTGAGTTGGCGAGCTCGTGCCAGACACGAAATGATTGTCACGTCGTGGGTTTGGGTGTTCGACTTCGACGTACCGTGCGCCTTTTCTGGTTAAGGATCCTTTCGGATCTGCTTGGGTTGGGCGTAGCTTTTGAGAGAGAGAGCGTGAGTGAGTGAGTGAGTGACGGGTGTGATTGGTTCTTTGGACATCGCTGTCTTCATTTGTGTTGGCAGTTGGCACGTGCAACTAGGGATGATGTGGTCCCTTCCGGAGAACGTGCATCTCATGCAGCATCCGCCACGTGGATGCAGATAGTTGAGGATCGGTTGATAGTTTGAGAATTGATCCGGCGGAGACTGCGGCTGGGCCAGTGGGCCCAGTGATACGATATATTTTTCCTAAATTATTATTATTATTATTATTTTTTTGGATATGAGGTTCATCCTGGTTAATTTACGCGTACTACGATTACATCCTCAAGAAAACTTTTATATAATTAATGCCGACCAATGAGTGCGAACCTAAGACCTCCCCTAGCCTGCATTTGTTTGCTGGAATAAAGGTGGAGTGGAAAATTCTTGAAAGAAGTGTGGATTTCTTACTTTTTTTTTAAATCCCAAAATGGCTTGATTCAAGGAAATTTGTTTGCTAATGTGGCAGCCCAACTTTCCCACACCATGCCATTTTAAAACCTAATATATTTGGTGGGACTTTGTAAGAAAGTTGAGAAAAGTAGAAAGTGAGACCCAACCCTATCACTTTTCCACAAAACCCTTTTATTTTCTTTTCCTTCTCCCTCACCCCACTACACATGGGACCCACATGTTTTTTTCCCCCACCCCACCTCTGCAAACAAATGCAGCCCTAAGAAAATTGGGCCTTTAACCGCTTTACTAACCCATCATTGGCTTTTTCCTAAATTTGTTAGTCCTACAATCGGGCTTGACATACCTTGTTTGCTTTAATTTGCTTGGTTGGCATGGAATTTACAAGCATGTTTGTTGAAGGGGCAATTTCCTCTCACCTCATTCAAGTTAATTCAAAATTAAATGTAACTTTTAATTCAAGAATAACTATAACGAGTAGTGATGAACTCTTTGTTTATTAATTATTTTATATTTTATATTTTTATTTTATAAGCTTTCTTTATGAATCTATTATATATATTTTGTTAGTGGAAAATAATCAATTTATGTCAATGCAGAGTTGTTTTAGTGGTAAAACTCATGCCTCTTAGCGAAGAGCTTGTAGGTTTGATTCTCGTCAAAGCCTCTCTCTTAAAGATTTAGTCAACATGCGTGCAAGTATTGACTCAAATGAACCTCCGTTTAAAAAAAAAATTACAAATTTAGGATCCTAAGGATTTTGAAAGTATCATTTTCTAGCTTGTACCCAATTCTAAGTTATGTGAACCAAATTACAACCATGTTTAGGTTCAATTTAGAATGAATATATAAGCACCACAATTCGAACTGAAACTTAGTTTCGTTTTTGGTTTCAATTTTAAAATTAACTTAGTGTTTGAATAATAATAGTTGAAGAGAAAAAGAAAAAGAGAAAACAAGAGAGAGACATTGAGGAGAGAGAAACACAGATAGTGAGCACTATAATTTAATTCACATTAATTTACAAGAATTTAGTACAAAGTTTTATATAAAAACGGGTCATTCTTCTTAGTGTTCTAGGACTCCTTCTTCTCATTGTTTTAGGACTCTAGTAGTTGTGGTTCTAAGATTCTAGAGTTACAGTGAGAGTTTACATAAAATATTGACCAGTGTTTTGTACCAATCAGTATCAAACTCTTATTTGGGTTGACTAGAGTCTTTGTGAGTACCAATTGTAGAGTTATTCTTGTATGTAATAACTGATGTTTGATCAGCTGTGGGATTTCTAACAGCAGTGGAACTCTTGAAAATTTGATTAGCTATAAGACTTCTAATAATAGTGAAATTCTTAAAAGCAATTCTAGCCACATATGCTTGAAATAAAGTGGCAGCTACGATGTTGATTGATTTTCCAGCAATATCCCCAATAACTTGATTTTTTAATCAAATTTAGATTGCACTATCATTGCTTCGAATCACACCAAATAACCTCTAAAACAAACCGATTGACAACCCTACAAGGGGTTGGCTCGGTTGCAACAATCGGCTTTGACACCTTGGATGGCTGGCATGGAAATTAAAAGCATGTTTGCTGAAGGAGCAATTTCCTCTCACTTCATTTAAGTTAATTCAAATTTAATTCAAGAATAATTATAACGAGTGGTGATAATTTTAATTTTTTTTTTTTTAATCTTTATCATTTAATTTTATGAGTTTTCTTTTACGATTCCATTACATCTTTTGTTAGTGGAAAAGAATCAATTGATCAAACGTAGAGTTAGTCTAGTGGTAAGACCCATGCCTCTTAGTAGGGGTGTAAATGGATAACTGAAATCCGCTTCAGAATTCCGCATCTGTTTAGGGGTATCCGAATCCGTTCGATTATTAATAGGATACATATATGGTATACCCTTTTCTTACCAAATATTATCCGTTCGATAAAATTATCCGATTAAGTTACTTATTTAGATTTATTATTCTTATTTTTATAAATTTTACCTATGATATGTTACTATTTTTCTAAATTTTCTACAAAAATAGTTACTAAAGTTATTAAATTCTTAAATTTCAAACCTAGTTCTCACAAATTAAAAAAAATAAAGATGTAAACAGGTGGTCGAAAATTTGTACTCAATCTATATTTATGACCATTTAGAAGAATCTACTTAAGAAAATAACTATCTGATTATCATCCGAATCCGACAGAATCCATCCGAAAATTGATAGGATATTATTCGAATCCGTCCGAATATAATAGGATGCAGTTATGGATATACCACTATCCGATCCGAATCCGGTCCGTTTACATCCTTACCTCTTAGTGGAGAGGTTGTGGATTCAACTCTCATCGAGGTGTCTCCTTGAAGATGTAATCAACATGTGCACAAACTGACTCAAATGAACTTAGATTAAGAAGATAGAGGGTCCCCTTTTCTTATGCCCCTGGTTGGCCTAAAACATTTCGAAGGGGGCACTGTACCATTTAGAAGAATTGAAAAGTTGGTTGAAGTGATGTAGAACATAACCCATTGTATCTAGATCGTCTGGAATTCCATAGCTCTTGAGAGTTGATTCAATGAAAGTCCACTCTAATTTGTTATACGCCTTTGCTTAGATGTGGGCCGAAAAGCCCATTTCAGGGCTTAGAATGGGCTTGATATAATTTAGGTGTGATCAGGCTTGATGGGCTCAAGATGCAATCCTAGTAAGTGGATCAAATGCGTCTAGAGTATCAAACATGCCATATTGCACCTAAGATCCGTAAACATCAGGGTGGACGTTTCTACCTGGTTGTATGGCGTCTGCACTAGCACGGGCCTAGACGACATTTTCTACCCTTCCAGGGATTAGAACGGCAATTTATCAAAATCGTTTTTGTACGGAACCCACGCGACCGGATGGCGTCCTCGAAATGAAAATTTTTAAAAACACCCGAACTTTTTCCGAATTCCATATAAGTGTTTCTACCGTACGGAACCCACGCGAAATGAAATTTTTTGAAAAACACCCGAATTGTTTCCGAATTCCCTATAAGTGTGTCTCTCTCACCTAGTCTTCCCGCTAAAAGTATACTTGCAAATTGGAGGAACTGCTCTGGAGTCGCCATGTACTGCGGAAAGGAAGGTTCAAGCAAGCATTCCCAAGCTACGGAAGTGAGCGTCATTGCCAATCTATGGCCAAATTACTTTCAAGAATCTTCCATGGATGATGACAAGCTCGAACTTGCCTTACAGCTCGCTTATTTCTTCTCCAACCCACCTGGAACGAGTCTACTTTCACAGGTACGCACACAAATCATAAGAAGTTCATTCTCTCATCACCAATTCAGTCTTTCTTTCATAATCTCTTTTATTCTTCTGAGAATTTTAGGGTTATAGTGCAATCTTGAGTCTGAATTACAGTTGAGTTATTACCCTACCGTCACTGCATCTCACTTCACTTGCTTTGTATAATTTTTTTCTCCCCCCTTGCTGGCAACATTTATCCCCGTTCTCGGGAATAAGCTATAGGTTAATGTTGTTTCGAATCAAAAAAAAGGGGGGAAATTTAGTTAATCGGCAGTTCTCGGGAAGAAGATTTAGGATTAATGTTATGCTCGAATAAAATGACCAGGTTAAGGACGATGATGGTTACTTCCTCTTGCCAGTTGATCTCCAACAACTTAGGAAAATATGTGAAGTTGAGAAGTTCTTCGTGGAGCTTGAGACAGATCCTAAGAATGCCATATTATGTATGGGTATGGCAGCTCACAAGGTGTGTAGTTAAAGTCATGTTAGTAGCCATTTTCTTCACATTGCATTAAATTATGCATCCGCTAGTTATTAATAGTAGGTACATTCTATACCAGGCTTTGTTGCCCAAGTTGGACAATTGCGTCAAGATGAATATTCGGCTGCATAATTACCCTGAGTCAACGATTGCTTTGAAGAACCTAAAAGGCTGCCTATATTGGTGACCTCTAAATTATTTAGATTTTCATTATTTTCGTGGTTTAAGCGTTGCTAAGGAGAAAGATGAATAACCTCTGTTAGTCATTTAACAGGCAAGCTTGTATCAGTGCGTGGTACAATCGTTAAAGTCAGCACTGTCAGGCCTTTAGTGGTTGAGATGGATTTTACATGCGCCAAGTGTGGTGCTGAAATCATGCGAACCTTTCCTGATGGAAAATTTTCACCGCCATCAGTTTGTACTTTCCATGGATGTAAGAGCAAAAATTTTAACCCAATAAGGTCCACGGCCAGGACTATAGATTTCCAGAAAATAAGGCAAGCACTGCATATTCAACTTCTTCAATGTTATTTCTAGCACCAATATTTGGAATATTACTGATATTTTCATTTGTCTATTTAGACTTCAGGAGCTACTAAAATCTGAGAATCATGAGGAAGGCCGAGTGCCACGAACTGTAGAGTGTGAGCTGACTGAGGATCTAGTTGATGCATGCATACCTGGAGATGTGGTGACTGTTATGGGAATTATAAAAGTAATCAACAATTATATGGATATTGGAGGGGGTATGACTTCTATTTTTCTTTTACATGATGATTTTGCCCTACACATGATGCTTGATTTTATTTCTGTCGGTGAGATTTACTAGGCCATGGTGGCTTTAGCTGATACAAAAGTAAAATTTTGTCATATTTCCTTCCAAGTCTCATATATTCATATTAGGTCTGTATATTAATATCTAATGATTAGGGTTTTTCCCCTTTCTTTTCCTCCACAATTATGGTTTTACAAATCCTTTGTGCATTCATGCCTGGAGAAGTTCTTTTTGTTTGCTGTAACACAAAAGTATAAATAGCTTACTTGTAATTAGATGTGTTCCATAGATGAATGCTGCTCTCTGATTATGCTATTGTTTCATCAAATCTGTTGCATGATTTTGTGTTGTCATGCTAGTTCTTTTGCCCTTTAAAAATTGAGAGTAGATGCTTGGTCATGCCCTTGTTTCATAAATCTGTGGCTGGAAAATATTGGTGCAGGCCTCCAGGCAAGCTGATTGATATTCTTTTTTAGTGACATAGAAGGCTTATCTCTTAGGATACTTCTTGGGGTGTCCATTTTCTATTCCTTGTATATCTGGACATTACTACATTTTGTCCAAGTCATTACCAGCCCTGTTTCCTGCCCCTCATCTATGAAATTTTAGGGACCATGCCATTAGGTTGATTCAAAACGAAACGAACTGCACAAATTCAGATAAAAGTGATTATGGAATTCCAAAATAGGGTCCTTTTTTCAACAGAAGTTGTCCCCAGGTTTTATGAAGGAACATTAATGGATTAATGAATATGCTTTTAATGCCTCGATTACCATATTAACTCGAATAATATATGAGCATGTAACCTGATTCTGCTTTCCCAATGTGGCAACAATATTGGACCTCATCATTTGTACTTAGAACTCCGTGCACTTTCAGGTTCTTTACACTATTTCTTTATGACTGTCATTTTAATGCACATGTCTGTGGCTCATCATGTGTTTATTGAAGTTGATATTTTTGCCTGAAGGAAGAATACATTTTCTTTTGAGAGTAAGAATATAGATTTTGTCGGCTTCTGAATCACTGATGACTATAAGTTTCTGAGGTTCTTGAATAATACTTGTATCACATTTTATGGTGCTTCATTGTTATCTTTCTGTTGGGAGTTGAGCCTATTAGTGTTCACAATTATTAATACTGGCTGTTTCATTTATCTACCAGCTACTTAATTTTCTTTTACATTATTTTACCACAACATGTTGGTGTTACTAATGGAATTCTCCTGTATTGGATGTATCTATGCAATTTTCTTTTTGGATAGGTAAGCTTTTTATTTGGTCAAGAAAAATCACAGAATAAGCAGCCACCTAAAATTTTATTTTTTGCGGGGGGTGGGGGGGGGGGGGGTGGGGACAGTCCAACCGAGGAAGGCATTCTGTCCTATCCTGTATCCCACAAAGGAACAAAAACCTAGCTATACCCTGTATAGCATTGTAAGTTCTTCAAGTTCTGTGAGGAACTCCTCCGGTTCTGAAAGCAGCTACCTATTGTTCACCTTAACTCCTGCCATGTTATAATCATTTGTTATTTTGGATGTATCCATGCAAATTATTTGGCTTTATGAATCCATGTTTTGGTATATGGGGTTTGTAAGTTGTTTTGTCAGTAATCCTCTCAGCTTTCTTTATATGTCTGATACCAACTCAAAAGAATTTTGACAATGTCAGGGAAATCAAAAAACAAGAACCAAGGTTTATACTATTTGTATCTAGAGGCAGTTTCTGTTAGGAACTCGAAGTCCCAGCCTATACCTGAGGATATGCAAGACGGTAGTACTGATGTCAGAGCTACAGAGCTGTTGGACTTGTATTCATTTTCTCAAAGGGATCTGGAATTTATTGTTAAATTCTCAGAGGAGCATGATTCAGATATCTTCCGTCAAATACTTCAATCAATTTGTCCTTCTATCTATGGCCATGAGCTTGTCAAAGGTAGACAAAAGCTCTTACCTCAGTTACGAATATTTGTTGGTTAATCTGATTGTATCGTTTTTAGAGAATTTGTGTAAGTTTTAGTTATCTGTTGCTAATTATCTTGTTGGCCAGAGACAACATCAGAGTTGGTGAATATTTTCTTGTTGGACAATTACTTAAAAATCATCAAAATTGACATCTCAGTTGTTTAACCATGCTCATGCTTACTCATGATTTAGAAGTATGTGTGGTTCTTTTTAAATTCTAGGCTTTGCCCTCTTGTTTCATTATATGAGAATTAAATAAGATTGTCTTGGCATGTTCTAAAAATTTGTTTCTCCATCTTCTTTCGTTTCTCTCTCTCTTTGTCAGAGTGATTATTGGCTTACCTTCTCTTGAAATTTTGAAACTGATTTTTCCCCTCATGTTTGGCAACAGCTGGCATAACACTATCATTGTTTGGAGGTGTGAGAAAGCATTCAGCAGATAAGAACAAGGTCCCTGTTAGAGGAGACATTCATGTCCTTGTTGTTGGTAGATTTAACCATCTCTTACTTTCTTTGTCAAACTTTTGTGAGTTGTTTTGAGTTCTGTTTCTGTTGTTCTGTAAATTGACAGCTTACACTCCTGAGACAAATGAAAGCACAAGAAAACGTAAAAACTTGTAATGAAACCTATCATATTTTTTGGTATCATTGGTACCAATATTAAATTTACACTGTTCATTTTAAGTCAAACTATTATGCATTTGTTCAGCAACTAAATATTAAAGAGGTGATGGATATTCTCAACGTTTGAGTTTTATGTTGCCAGGTGATCCTGGGTTGGGTAAGAGTCAATTACTGCAAGCAGCAGCAGCTGTTTCTCCACGGGGCATATATGTATGTGGTAATGCAACAACAAATGCTGGTCTCACAGTTGCTGTAGTAAAGGATCCTATGACAAGTGACTATGCTTTTGAGGCAGGTATAAATGAAGCCCAGCAATCTTCCTTCAAGCTTTTCATTCATCCGAGTTTTTGGATGAACTTTTTATTGGATCACGGAAACAAGAGAGGGGCAAGGGTGAAATGGGTTAAAAGATGATTAATTATTGATTCCTCCAAGACACAGAACTCCTTAAAGAGGGCTAATGAAGAAGTGGGGGTATATATATAAGGTTGAAAGATGTGAAATTGGGACACAAAATTAGGTAGGGGACTTGCCTAAACATCATTTCCTAGGTCAGACTTGGGTCTAATAGTGTTTCTGTATCTAACTCATACACGAAACTTTTAAGAGATCTACACAAACCCAAGTGACTTGTTCAAACTTACGCCTAGTTGTTTGTACCAAGTTCACCACTAACAATGGAAGAGTTCTTAACTATGAAGATGAAAAGAGCATTTTAAAGCTCAACAGGCAAGATACTAAATTTTAAGGATATTTAAAGGCATCTAACAAGGTTGACACACAAATGAAGGCTCAATGAATGAATCTGACAAATGACAATATAGGCACAAAGTGACAGATTAAATGTCCCTAGTAACCATTTTAAATAGTGCTCAAAGGGGGTCCAAAGAACCTCATCTAAGTAGGGTCCAATGTGCAAAAACCTTCCTTACAGGCGGACCACCATTTTCAGCCAGTATTTTATAGCTGTTTTACAGCTGGTGGCACAGTTTCTGGATTGACACTAGTGGCCTGCCTAAGTGACCAGAAGACTTCTGACTTCTGCTGGTATGAGAGGTGGCAAAGGCCAACTTTTGTTTGGGTTTGCTGCAGATTGTTGTCAGTGGACCAGTTTAATGTCCAGTTCATTGAATCTCTCAGGTATATGATTTGGATGCTAATCCTACAAGTCAGTGATGTGACAGGCTTAGATACCAAAGTTATTGTAACATTCCTAGAATCCTAGTCAAAACAACTCAATTTTGGTCAACTCTCAAGGTTGGTCAACCCTAAAGTGTCTATGGTGTGAGAATTTTCTACAGAGGATTTTACAAGAGATGTCCCAATTTTTACGAGTTACATAGTAAATATCCCAAGTGGAGATGTCTTCAATCTAGTCCTTGATGCATGAAACTCTTGAAGCTCTTGACCCATTGTTGCAATGGAACATCAGTATTGCACAAGATGATAGGACATGATCACTGTTGTATAGTCACTTCTACCAATTATGGATGTTAAGAAACTGTGACTAACTATTAAATGATTGTTACTTGCCACCATCCTGCATACTTGCACCTAATATAAAAAGGGGTGGTTAATACAAATATATACAAATATATTCTCATGATTCAGTTCTCACCAAAAGCCAAAGGGACAATTCCTCAGTACTTATAATGATCTACATGGAGTCAGCGATCTTCTCTTTTGTTTTTCGACATTGTTGATTATCTATAATTACTGAAAGTGTTCTACTAACAAAAAAAGATTCAACTACATTGGTAATTGAGAGGAGGCCACAAAAGCAGGAACTTTTTGTAGGGTTCCTGGGTTCCTTTTTTATTTTTTATTTTATTAAATAAATTGCAAAAATGAATTCTTTATATGTGACCAAGCTATTATATATGTATGGAGAGAAAGTTTCCAGCCTTTCAGCCTTGGGACAAATTTAACCTCTTTGTTTTGTTAGCATGAGCTTCCTTCTTTCTCATGCCACATGTTATATCCTGTGATATCTCATTGGAGGTAGTCTTCGGACATCTACCTACAAATAACCGAATTGTGGAATTACATTCCTCATCCTTTTTCATTCATCTCAATTTTGATTTGTTTCCCCCCTTTATCCATCTTGCCGTGCCTAGTAAGGTTTTAGGAAGGCAGTTGGTAGGGCACATCTTTATTAGGATGGAAGAGAAAGAAGTCGAGAAACCCATGTGATCCTCTCTCCTCTGTATTCGACCTAACCTTATCTCTACTCCATAGACTGGCAAGTCAGATAATTTTACATGCTTGATAAGAAATGGATGAATATACAATCTCTCTGTTGGCATGTTTTAAGTCTGAGCACATTGTGCTACACCGAAAAGAAAATTTTGTTGATTAACAGTTGGCAGTAAATGGAGGTCTGTGAACTACTTCACTGTTGGCTAGAAGAGAATTGTTTCATAAACAGAG
This sequence comes from Hakea prostrata, assembly GCF_041222555.1. Classification (NCBI taxonomy): domain Eukaryota; kingdom Viridiplantae; phylum Streptophyta; class Magnoliopsida; order Proteales; family Proteaceae; genus Hakea; species Hakea prostrata. The sequence goes on from NC_142601.1 coordinate 8,836,848, forward strand.
TATCATTGTTTTAAGTTTAGAGGACTATTATGCACATGGATTATTATTCACCAAATGATCTTTAAAGTTGAGCTGCCAATTCTAATGATATAAATTCCAAGCAGGTGCCATGGTTCTTGCAGACCGTGGGTTATGCTGTGTTGATGAGTTTGATAAGATGTCTGCACAACATCAGGTTAGTGACTTTTGTTTCTATTGCCGAGCTGAATTAGTTGTGCATAGTGATTTAAGACTTGGGGTTTATCAATTTTCTTTTTTGGGTTCATCTTAGGCTTTATTAGAAGCCATGGAGCAACAATGTGTCTCTGTTGCAAAGGCTGGACTAGTAGCAAGTTTATCAGCTCGTACTTCTGTGCTAGCAGCAGCAAATCCTGTTGGTGGCCATTATAAGTAATATCCTTTTACCATTCACTTCAGGCTCCACTAATATTTGTTATGCTCTGAAAAATGATCTTTCCTGGTGCACCATTGTAGAGTTTTTGGGAAGATGTCGTCAATTTTTAGTATGATAGTTTCAATGACTAAAGTGTGCTTTGTTGGAAATTATGGTCAATAATATGCAATATGAAAAATATGGAAGCCATTTTTGCATGGTCCGATCAATATTTCCTGTTGTTTGATACTTATGTCCAAAGGTCATTCTTCTCCTTCCTCTGCTTTGTTTGTTTTAGGGGGTGGGGAAATTTTGACTGCATGAAATTGGGCTACTTGAAGCTTCTTATCTTTCATTTAATCTTTTTATAAGGCTCCATTTGTTTTGTTTGATTTTTTTTCTTCATAACTTGCTCTATTTATCTAAAAAAATATTTTGTATTTCTATGCCACTTTTTGTTACTTTTCTGCTAGTTAGTGAGAGAGCACATTTAAACATTTTTGAATTAGGATACAAATTCAGATTTCCTGATTGTTTATGAGAGTGCATTTAAGTATGTTGAATTAGATAAGAATTTAACTATTTGAAAAGTATCCTAAATGGGGTGCTAGCCGTATAATAGGTCAAGATGCCAACACTTTTTTTTTTTTTTTTTTCCTGTAAAACATCCATGAAGTTAAAATGGTAGTCATTTTCAAAATTTTGTATTAGGTTTCAAGAGAATATTCACTTTCTTCGAACAAATAGAATTTATTTGCATTAAGAAACATCTACAAGATATTCCTGTTGAAACAAACAGAACCTTAGAGAATCTTTACTGCAATGAAGAACTTTTTACAGTTTTGCTACTCTATCTTTGTGAACTAATAAGTATAGCAGTGAGAAAGACCCTTATATGCTTTAATGTAACAATTTCTTCAGAAGCAAGGCATTGATTTTTCTTTTCTGTTGAGAGTCCAACTTTGGACCATTGCTTGGACCTGTTGTAAAAGGGTTGCCAGGGAAAATGCCTTGTTTCAAGGCTTCCTACTCCTGAGAATTACCATTTGCATAAAGGCACCCAAGTTTAATACTTTCTCCAAAATCAGCCCTCTGTTGCATAGGTGGGTCCAGTACTGGGCAATGGATTTTTTTCCTTGAGAGTTTGACTTTAAGATCCATAATCTATAGAATCTTTATTTATAAGCCATGCTATTGACTTGTTTCTTTTGATTAGCACACCAAGTTCTCTAAGAACTTTGTTTGACCTTCAAAATGCAGCCGTGCAAAAACTGTCAATGAGAATTTGAAAATGAGTGCTGCTCTTCTCTCGCGATTTGATTTGATCTTCATTTTACTCGATAAGCCTAATGAACTGCTTGACAAGCAAGTTTCTGAGCACATCATGTCAGTAAGTTATTGCCTCAAACCTGCATATTATAATGAGTGGTGATATGTAAGTGTCATGGCATGCATTCTTGCTTTAAATGTACCTGAACTTGGCATGGAAACTAGCATTAATTTTTTGAGCATTAACACAGTACTTATTTGGTCAGGACAGCTGCATTTAGGACCTCTGTCCTGATGGTGCACATTCACATGTGATCGCATGTATAGGAGGCTTGGAACTGGGACAAATAAAAAAGATGTTTTCGTGCCCAAGCCTTTTGCATATTACCCAGCCTTACCCCTGCTTTGGGAGGGGTTGTTTTCTGCAAGTTGAAGAATGTTACATGGCTGTTTTCTGAAAGTATTGTCTCTGTTAATGATATTGTAAAATGCATGAATGTGTTATGCAGCTTCATGCAGGATATGGGGAGCATTCTGGATCCAAAAGGCAACAAAGAGGTACTGCTGTTAATTATCTCTTCATTGGATCATCAGATCCAAATCTCTCTTCAACAAAAAAATGGAAGATGTGAAGTACTGCTGTTAATTTTTTGTGCATCGATTCATCTAATCGAAATCTCTCTTTAACAAAACTTGCATCTTAATTTGGGAAGATGTGGCACTGCCTGATGATAAAGACACAGATTTGAGTGTAAAAGGTGGTTCTTTAGCTTCAAGGTTGAGACTTGACCCAAGGAAAGACAGAGATTTTGTCCCTCTGCCTGGTCCACTACTTCGCAAATATATTGCTTATGCACAAACTTTTGTCTTCCCCAGGTGATCTGACATATGCATGTCTATCGAAATTGTTCATGTTGGTTTTATTATGAACTTACCTGGCTGAACTTATTTTTGAACTCTTGTGGCATTAGGATGTCAAGATGTGCAGCAGAAATTCTACAGAAGTTTTACTTACGATTGAGAGACCGAAATACTTCAGCTGATGGTACTCCAATAACAGCTAGGCAACTGGAAAGTCTAGTGAGACTTGCAGAAGCTCGAGCGAGGTTGGATCTAAGGGAAGAAATAACAGTTCAAGATGCTTTGGTGGGTCAATTTAATTGAGTCAGTTTGCTAATGGTGTTCGACTGTTCCCATGATTTAAATTTTTTGTTTTGCTTTTAAAACTGGAATCTGTTATGACCACATTTTGGCATGACGGTTATCTACTGGCCAAAGCATCTGGGTTGAATGGTCCACAGTTCACACCTTGAAAAAAAAAAAGGAAAAGAAAAGGAAAAGAAGAAGAAGAAGAAGAAGAAGAAGAAGGGAACGTGCACACACACTCACACAAAAGAGGATCACCGGCCGTTTCCATTTATGTATGAGTCTATGACCGCAGGTTACAGTCTGAAAACACCATTCTCTATCTGTTAACCATTGAGTGTTGCTGACCTCAGGTATGTGACAACCCAAAATTTGGTTCTTGAAAACCAGACAACACAAGGGAAAGGATATCTAAGCTGTAGATTCTGAAAGTATAAACCATACCCTTTCAAGGAACACCATCTCCAAACTTTCAACTACTCTTAGAAGAATGTTTCTGAAGAATGAGTTGCTCAAGTAATTCATTTGTAGTTCATTCATATTTACAGGTTGGTTGGATGTGATACTGCTAAAATTTGCAGAAAATGAAGTACTACCTTATCCTCGATTGGATTTTGAAGATTTACAACTTCCCTTCAAAACTTAACATTGTGTCTAATAGCTCAATTCCGATTGGGTTCTGTACTCATCATTATTTTTTTCTTGTTTTCTACATGTTCTCTGAATACCTGTAGTCAAAGCAAGACTGTTCTTAATCGCTTCAGATATCCCAATGCATCATCATTTGGTTTTGCAGGATGTGGTTGAAATAATGAGAGAATCTTTGTATGATAAATATGTAGACGAGCATGGTTTTGTGGACTTCTGTCGGAGTGGTGGGATGAGTCAATCGAAAGAGGCCAAAAGATTTCTTAGTGCCCTCCATAAACAATCAGAATTGCAGCAGAAAGATTTGTTTACTGTATCTGTAAGCTGTCTTCCTTCTCTACATGTCTTAGCAGTTGCTGCTACCTATCTCATACTGTAGAATAATAATCTCTCACTGCTTTTTCAGGAAATGTACAGTTTGGCAGATAGGATTGGTCTCAAGGTCCCAGATATTGATATCTTTTTGGATAACTTGAACAGTGTTGGTTATCTACTTAAGAAGGGACCGAAAAAATATCAGGTACTCCTATAATGTGGACAACTCTGAATATCTATACGCAACTCTTAAGTGTTGGAAGGGGTTTCCCACACCCCCTGGGGAGGGGGGGGGGGGGTGTTTGGAGTGGGCTTTCCACATCTGAACCCAGTATACTGGCAGGCTTGGTTCATTCTGTAGGAAATTGTTCCTGATGCTTCATCACAGAATCAACTCAAGTACTTCATATTTATCATAAAATTGCATTTTTATTTCAGCGATTGCAAATGTTGTTTGCTTCCACAGCAGCAGAAAACTAACTGGTGATGTCAAATCTCTTCCCTGCAGGTGTTGTCATCATCTTATTCTCGGAGTCAACAATCATGGTCTCGGGGATAAAAGTCCAGTATGAAGGCGAGGTTGAATTATAATCTTTATTCTTTTTGTTAATATTTTATGTTGTTATAGAGTGCTTTGGCTGCTTCCCATCACTTCTCTGATGCTGAAATTGAATCTATCATGCTGTTGACAATTTGACGAGCTTGAGCATATGGACATGCATGCGTTTTTTGTAAATAATTTATTTGTTAACCTGATAAACTAACGCTTACAAATTCAAGAGTCACATGGGAATCAGTCTCCATCATTCTGATCCAGATCAGATTGGAATCAACTGTGAGTTAAGACAAAACCTTAGAAAATGCAACCAGGGAAGAAAAAACAAATGCATTTCCAACTTTTTTTGATTAAAAAAATTCTTATCTGCAGCACTAAGTTGTTAATTCACATTTCTTCACTAGCGTTTTGAAAGAGTCTAATTTTGTTCTGTAGAACATAAAAAACCGGAGGTGGTGAAAGAAGCAAATGGATATGAAAATGGCAAAACGAAAACCCAACCTGTGGTCGTCAATTACTTTCTGATTACTAGAAATTGATGCAGTTATTTGCTACCAAATGCAGTCATATTAATAATAGATGTATTCACCAAAAAGAATGTATTTACTTATCCTAATAAGTAAAAGCATTCACTGATTAAAAAGAAAACCTGCGGTGTTCCTATTATTTTATTCCACATTAGTGATTCTTACCATGAAAAAATATAGGGAGGGTTCTCTAAAAGGCAGTGTGACCCTTGCAATATCGGTTCAACTTCAGCTGACCTGCGTATAGCCATGATCTCTCCGAATGGTCGAGGTTGAAATATCGACCATTAAATTCGCATTTTTTTCAGTTACAGGAATGCATTTTTTTCAGTTACAGGAATGCATGGTTGAAAAAGTAAAAAAGAAAAAAAATGCAAATTAGGTGGTCGAGATTTCACCCTTGACCATCCATTCCATCATCACTGCAGCTCAATGTGCAACACTGAAGCTCCATCCAGAAGTGTGTGGGGGAAGCATCAACTGGTGCGGTGGCTAATATATTGGGTTTTTTTTTTGTTGGGTCGTAGACATTTGATCTAGTTTGACACAAAGTTAAGCATGCAATTTCAGATATCAACTGAGTGTAGGAATAAAATTTATTTTCCAATAATCAACCATACTGCTTTTTCCTTCTACTTCTATTAGAGAATTAGGAAAAATGAAAGCTCCTAAAGAGTTCTCTAATTGCCCAGAATTAAGAGAAGAAAGTAAACTGAAATCTACATAATTCATATGAAAGCAAATGTCATTGGCTGTGTTCAGCATTTCACAATAGGCCATTTGCCTGATGCGGTGGTGCCCGACGGTAAAAAAGCTTGGGCTGTCACAGCAGCCATGCGAAAATCACCAAAAGATCAGGGCATGCATCTCCACTCCACGTCCGGCCCCTGGGATCCACAGTTGCAGTGCTTTATATCATATTAAAAGATAATAAGTACATCAAATGTTTGTGTAGAACAAGAAATAACATGCCAATGATAAGTTTGTTTACACATTGGATACTAGTATAATGATCTATCAAGTAAATTTCCATTCTGCACAGATTTGTTCAGAGTAGAATAAGAAAAGGCTGAAAAGCTATACAAGAATGCAATAAGATGTACATTTGAAATAGTAAACAGTTTCTCAGAGGTACTCTATCCACCTCCAAAAATCCATGTGGTCTCTTTCCTGCTAAAGAATCATAGTTCCACTCTACAATAACGTGCATGATGTTATCAGAAAAGTATCCACTTGAACAGTAGACTTGACCACAGATGAAGATGAACTTGGACATACACATTTGGATTCTCCATCCATTATGAAGGCACCCATCTTCCCATCTTCTTGTAATTGTGTAAGTTGCAGTCTCTGGTAGTTGACCAGAGTTGCTATTAATCGTTAGTGTCATCGCCGTCAACTGGTTCAAGTCGCCATTCACTCCCATAGTATGAATTTGGAAGTCCCAACCAAAATTTGAAAGCTTCTGCTGCCCTCTTCCTCTCACGCCTCCTATCCTGTCTGGCCTGTGAGGCATGCTTACTTGTAAACATCCTTGAATGCATTTCTACATAAATTTTTTTGTATTTGGTCTTGTTGGGTGATATCCCATTCTCCTCCATGCAAGCCACAATCTCTAAGGCCTTCGTGAAGAAAGCAGCCCTAACACAGATGTCAGCTAGAGTATCAAGAAGCCCTTCATCAGGCTTCAACGGCGGAGGATTTGAAGAAATCTCTCCTTCCTTCTTCCTGAGCCTGTCCTTAATTTCATTCCATAGCAGGAGAGCCTCTCCTGGTTTTCGAGCTAATGCAATCCCATTCGCAAGACTGCCATAAGTAGCCACGTCAGGGTAATGCCCGTCGGTCTCCCTCATTCTCTGAACAATCTTCTTGGCTTCTTCAATAAAACCCAGTCTGCAATATCCTTCAACTAACATATTCCATGCAATCAAATCAACCTTCACTCTTGTGTCTTTGAGCATTTCGTCGAACACCTTGTTGGCTAGCTTTGGTTGACCCGATAAGGCAAAGGCTTTCATCAGTGTCGTGTAACTGATCTTAGAAGGAGCAATTCCACGAGCACGCATCTCGTTGAAGTAAGCAAGTGCCCCGGCACTATCATCTACGAGTATGCATCCATCAATTAAGATGTTGTAGGAGACAACATCAGGCTCGATGCCAGCATCCTCAGCCATATCTCGAAGCAGCTCCCTGGCCTTATCTATTTGGAGCTGCTGGCAGTAACCCTTGAGGAGGATGTTATAAGTAACCAGATTTGCAGATACGCCAATTCGTGCCATCTCTGCAAGTACTTGCCTCGCCCTTTCCATTGAACCCACTTTGACAAGCGTAGACACAACGGTGGTGTACGTGACATGGTCTGGATGGCTTGCAGAATCGCTCTGACGCCGCATTGCCTCGAGCATTCTAACCACATCACCAACGCGGCCATCTTTCATGTAGCCCTTCATCAGAGTGGTATAAATTCTAGAGTCCGGCGAGTAAGTTTTGGGTAACAGTGGTGGTTCATGAGTAGTAGAAACCCGTCTCGCTGATTGAGGAAGCAATTTCACGAACACCTCGTCGTCATCAGTCTTGGTCGAGTAATCCTCGCATGAAGCTCCCCTGAGTATTCTGCAGATATCTCTCCTACCTTCTCTCATAGCTTGAACCAGCTCTTCTGTAGTACCCAAATCATTGAACCCAACATACGCCGCGACAAGAGAGTGGAAAGTAGAAATGCAGGGTTGAATTCCTTCATCCAGAATCCGTTCCAAGACACAGACGAGCAAGTCTTTGCGATTCGCTCTAGCGCAGAGCTTGATCATTACATTGTAGGTAATGACATCCGGCTTCACGCCAAACTCAGGCATTTCGTCGAACATCTGCACAAACTTCGCAATGTCGCCGATATTAGCGCAGGCATTGAGGACAGCATTGAAAGCAGCTGTATCAGGCTTTGCATTGGCTACCAGAGAAGGGTCTGCAAGGCGACGGACACGGCGGGTCACGGAATTGAATAGTCGTAGTGCCTCAGTAGGACCATTATCAGCAGAGGCAGCAAGGCGACTGACGACGGCGCTCCAAGCCTTGACATGGGGAAGGTAACCAGAGCGCAGCATGGACTTGACGATGGAGGTGGCGTAGAGGGTATGACCGGCTTTAGCAGCAGCGACGGCGAGGAGACCCAGGGAGTTGGAATCAAGGCGGTGAAGCTGCTGCTCGTCGCGGAGGCGCTGGATGATGGATTGAGCTCTGGTGAGACCTTGTTTCGTGTTCTGATAAGATAACTGGCAGACCATTCGACTCAGACATGTTGGGCTGGGAAGACGATTGGATTGGGCGTAGCTGTGCCACGCCTCGTCGGTCTTTCTTTCGCGGAGAAGCGTTAGAAGGGCTTTGTCGTCGTCGGCATATTCTTCATCAGATGGGTCGGTGGTGGTGATGGTGGTGGTGGTGGCGGCGGCGACGGAGAGATTGGATTCAGTATATTGGGTAGCATGAGGTGGGAATGAGTGAGAGGGTTTATAGGTGGTGGAGTGAATTGGAGTTGGAGGAAGTCTTGAAATCCAATGAAATGGGAGTGAGAGAGAGAAGGCAGTTGCAGTAATCATCGTCGGTCCATTTACATGGCGAGAAGTGAGTGACAAGCTCTCTGTTCAGGTTCTTCTCTAGGTGGGTGAGAGGAGATAATTACATTGAATTTGAATGGGTGGACAGCGATTGAACCACGTTGAACGATATTCTCCTGCTCTCTTTTCTCCTGGTCCTGCTTTTCCTTTTATTACATGATTTTGCTCGGGTTGAACCATCCAGCAAGATATCGTGGGCCGATGAATTGGGATCATTGAAAAACAAGTGGTCAAGATTTCAATTTCAACCGAAATGCACTGAACCGAAGCAAAATCCTCTATTACATCTATACCAGCTGAAATGATTGGCATACATGGTCGGATTCACATCCTGATATTTTTACATTGAAAAGAGGCCAAATGACAAAGAATTTCAAAAAAATATCTAAAATTAGATTCTATTTAAAACGGGTTTTGAATTGGGTTACCATTGGACTCCATAGATTTGTGAAATCTCTAGGGATTTATGAATCAGAGAATGTGGAGGTCGTGACTTGTTTGGTTGTAAAAATCGTCTCAAGAGATAAATTTTGTTTGGTGGGGGAATTGGTGGTGTAGATTTCAAACTAATTTAGATCTTTCATTCTACCAAAAAAAAAAAACCCATTACCTTTCTCAAAAGAGAGCAATGATCTCTCGAGTCATAGGTTACATTAAAATTTTTTTGGGTTGGGGAATGCTGTATTTAGGTTAGTTTGAATTTTTGGAATGAAATTTCTAGATTTATCTTAAAAAAATATTTGATTGAATTATGGTTCCAAATTTTTAACGTGACTTTGATAGTATGGGTGAAATCTCTGGATTTCACCTCATACCCATAAATCTCTGATTCACGTTTTTAGTGTAAAAATGTGAATCTCTAGATTTCATGAATCTAGAGATTCACACAACCAAACGGGTAAAAATCTCCCATTTGTGAATCCAAAGATTTCAAATCTGTAGGATTCACGTAACAAAAAAGCCCTAGATTCATGAAATCTAGAGATTCACTTTTTACACGTAAAGGTGAATTTGATTAATTAGGAGTTTTTACATGTCACCCACTACAATTGGGGTGAATTTGGGTTTTCTACTATAGTGGCTTAAATTACATATCATCGACTTGCAAATTATAAGTTATCCATTGTTAGTTTTGAATTAACATTTGTTAAATGAGTTGAGAAATGATCATAATGCCTTTGGTGTAGGATAATTATCCCCATTTAATACCTTCCCATACCACACCCGGAAACATCTACATTTTATCAATACACCTCCCTAGATCTTGAAATCCCCATCTGTGTTTGAAATCTCGCTGAAAATCACTTATCACCCAGTTCAAAACCCTAAAACAAAAGAAATCTTAAAAGAATTGTGAAGTGTTGTCATTACCAAGTGTGCAATTTTTTTTTTTTTGATATAAAACTCGATTAAGCAAGAGACCGAGGGAACTGGATGAGGAACGGCGAAACTTCATCGCGATAGTCAGAATTTAGGCCAATCTATTATTTGTGACTCTATGTTATTTCTTGCACTTTTTAGGGTCCAAGCGAATCGAGCTACAAAGTTAGCATTCCTATCGGAACGATTCAAGACTGAAAATTTTGGGACATGTAGATTGGAGGACAAGCAAGCATAGACGGATTTTTAAATTGTGCAACCTTTGACAATATTCAAACTTAGACGGCTTAACTGATTACTAACCAATTATATTCTAGTAATCTAGCCCTCAATGTCAACAGGCCTAATTTGGTTAGTTAGGAGTCTTTACATGAAATCACCCACTATGGAATCAATTTAAATTTTGAAGGGATTTTTTAATATAGTGGCTTAATCATTCCAACTATCCGAAGATTCAGCCTTAGGCAAAATTATAAGTTATCCAGCTAAGTTTTGAATTAAGATTTTGTTAAGTGAGTTGAGAAATGATCATAATGCCTTTGATATTAGAATAGGCACAAATTTGGGTTCAGTAATTATCCCCATTTAATACCTCCTAATACTCGGACCAACGTGGTTGAGTCTAAGTGGCAAATGTGACTTGGGGAAGACTGTATAGCAAGAGTTCATTTATGGAAACACTTGTGGATTAAAAATGAATCTTGTGGAGAATCTCAGCGAATGGATAATCATTCCAATTATGTCGAATGATGGGTCAGAAGGTAACTATGAAAATGTGGCTTAGTAAGAAGCCTTGAAATAGAATAAGGGTTAGGCAACCATAATTCAAACTTTCCACATACCCAACCCTCGCTAACAACTACCAACCATTTCCGGCAATCACCACAACACCTCCCCTGCCAGCAATCATTGCCCCCACCTTCTTTGCTCCCTCTGCTGAAAATCACTTACCACCACCAGTTCAAAACCCTAAAACAAAACAATTCTTAGTATTCAGCACTGACAGGTGACGGTTGTTGAAACCCTAAGGCCTTCTTTCTGCAAAGCATTTCTCTTGATGAAAATAGGACAAAAAGCAGTTACATGAGAGTGATTTTTGAAGAATGCGTAAAGAGCATGGATTTTGAAATTGGAAAATATAACTGTGTTCTCAAAGAAGATGGATCTTGATACTAAAAAGGTACCTATTGTTGTTCTTACGCATCGTCATAGATGATTAATGTATAGCCAGTGGTTTTAAAGTTAAACTTTGCTGCATTTTAGTTGCAGGCTCCAAGATGCCATTGTTGTGATATCTTGTCTTCATCCAATTGAAGTGTACTGGAATCGCTATCAGAGAATGCAGAGAGAAAGAAAAAATATTTATGCGCCCATAGAAATTTTAGACCGAGTTGAACATTTGCAAATCCTAGAAATTTTGAAATGAAATGGGGTTTCTCAGTGATGTCAATACTTGATAACGGATGTGATTGAGGCATTTATCTAAGAGAGATCCTGTTGCAGTGGTGATATGACTAGGGTTTTGGTGGGAGTTACAGTCGTCGTTGGAGAAGAGAACTAAGGTGCTCCTCAGTTCAAAATGGACCACCTCTGCCTGGAAGTGGTCACAAAGGTTAAAAGGAGGAAATGAAAATCCACTATATATAGTCAAAGGACAATGGTCATAGAACTACTTAATAGTGTAAATGGATTGACCAACGAAGGGTTGGTCAACGATAAGATCAATGAGATCCTCTACCACCTAGGCGGGCTGTTCTTTGATCTTCCCACCCTTTACAATTAGGCCGACACAAGCTTGCCTACGTATCATGGGCAGGCCATATGTGAGGGTGGGGGAACGAGAAGACGACTGCCTGGGTGAAGAGGATCTGGACTCTCAATGAGTCTTTTAGAGACCTAGTTTTGCAATAGAAAAATATGACCTTATACTGACAGACTACATTTTGATAGATTTAATCACCAAAAATCACATGTTAACCAAAAAAAGAAAAAAAAATCACCAAAACTCATGGATGGTCATTTTGAATAAAATCAGACCCATAGTGTCATGTGTTCCAAACAATCTGAAATTTCTATTAATTAGCTGGTATAGGAAACACATTTGTTTGTGTTCCAAACAATCTGAAATTTTAATCTAATTAATTAGTTAGCATTACCAAAAAAAAAAAAAAATAAAAATTAATTAGTTAGCTAGTATAGGAAGCACATTTTGTTGAATGCTGTTGGCAATAATCTGGTAAGCCGCTTGAGTTGGATGGATTGAATCAAAGAAAATATACTGGGAAGAGTTTGAACAGACTGGCGTTTTCTTGTTGCACAGAAAAATCATCTCAATGTAGCCGGATCCACAACATGCTCGTAAGGTATGCTCAAAACCTAAAAGAACCAATTTCAATCTGTTAACAAACCATCAAAACTGATTCAATCAATCAAGAACATACTTCACAATCATTCGCAGACGTACTTACCATATTTCTTGGGGTTAAGAATCATATCCATCAGAGGAGTGTAGATATCTGCATAAACCAGTTTGGTACCAGGAAGGGTAGCTTCCCACCTCGAGACATGATCCTTAAGCTTGGCATTGTAGGCCTGTGAGTCGATGTTCTGTTTATCTACACACTTGCGATTTCTAATGTTGCCTGCAACAGTAACTTGAATTGGCAAACAACCAACTGGTGGAAGTCCAGTTATTGCAAATTTTCTTGCTCCGTTTTTATAGAGACCCTGCACCATGCATGCAATACTAGTTTAGATATACGTTACAAATCTGAAATCTGAGGAGGAAGAAGAAGAAGATTTTCAAATTTTTGAAAATTTTTCTTACGCAGACAAAATTCTCGAGGTTTTTGAGAAGGAAATCATGGTAAGCTGATATGGAATACTTAAATCTCCTCGTGGGTATGTCGTAGAAGTTAAAAATCACGTCGTTGGTTGAAGCACCAACTACGAACACGGCTTTCTGGATGATCTGGGAAGCAGTGGAGTTTCCTACCATAGTCTTGATCCGAGCTAAGTATTCCTGGAAATGCAGCAACTGAGTTGACATGTTTATAACTTTGTTTATGATCGCAGTCCTGTTATCCAATCCAGAACCCGCAGATGCAAAGCTTACGCCGGTGAGCAAATCATGGTTGGTGATGTTGGGATCAAAGTAGGCTGGCACAGAATCTTTAATCCCTAGAATGGAAGCAATCATGTCGGTTACGAGTTTGCCATTTGTGAAACGACCAGTGGCGATTCCACCCTTGAATTCACGGCCGTATGGTGGGTGATCACCTCGCATTGCGGTGTGCAATCTGTCATTATTGCCTGGATCTAATGTTGAATCACCTAAAGAAAAGAGAGCAGTAATATTGTTTGGAATTGCACTGTGAGAAGTCACCAAAAGAGACGAGTTTGAGACAAGAAGAGCCAAGAACACAAGCAAGAAACCCTTCTCCATGGTCGAGCAACCACTTGACTCTTTAACGTACGATATGCTGTTGTTTGGACTTGGGAGAGGTAATTAAGAAGCTTTCTTAGCTATTGTATATAAGCTTCAATGTCCCATTAACATACTGGGTCAATCTTATCTGGCTCGCCTGTTGAATCGTCAAGACAACAGTATAATGTAACAGCTTCGGTTTAAATAATTTGGTTTCCAGGGTTTACAGCTTTAAATGGTTTATTTAAGCGATCTAAGCAGTTCCAACTTCCAAACTGTAAACCCTTTTGAGTTTGAATTTTGAATTGTGCTCAAGGGTTTACACAGCTCATGCATGCATGTTCTGTAGATCGATTATGGTTGGAAGTCCTTGTTCAATTTGCTTTACATAACTCAAACTGATCAGGTGCATGGTTTTGTAAAACTCCAAATCATTAAAGATGACAGTATGTCAAACTACTCTTAGACCAAACAACTTTGCAAAATCACTCCCAAGAAGAAGTGTGAAATCGATTCCAGAGAACCAGAAATGGTCACACAATATTTTGTTTAACCTAATTCTCTAGTATCAAATCCAATGTACATGATCTTCATAGAAATCGCCTGACTTTTTCATCTTCAAGAACCACATTCTTAAACGAACTTTTGATGATGTAGAAGCACATGTACATTCTAAGATCAATTTAGGCAAAAAAAATTCTAAGATCAAATGATTACCATTAATGGTAAGCGTTTTGACAGTATAGACTCCATGTTTGGAAGGGGTTATCATACAAGTTTATCAGGTCTTTGAAAAAGATATCCACTTGATCTTCCTCTATCATTAGTCAGATATCTTAATTCCTACTTAATTAAGTTAGAATTTATTTTGTTAAATATAAATTAACATATTAACGGCAACTGAAGGGAGAGCCTTGTTTTGTTTGATGCAAATATATAGTAATATGCTGAAACTAATCCAAGTGTTGCAAATATAAAGATCTGAGCAATCTTCAAACCAGGAAAGTATCCTAGCTATCAAAACCCCCCCCCCCACCCCAAAAAAAACCCTAAGAATTCAAGTTCTTCTTTGAAACAAGAAAAAAAAACCAAATCAGAGGAGCCTAAAAATCTAATCTAATTTGCTAGACGAGGTAGCAAACTTAGAATGTCATTGGCGATAATCTGATAACCAGCTTCTGTTGGGTGGATGGCATCAAAGAAAATATACTTGGAAGAATCTGAGCAGATTGGCGTCACACTCTTGCAAAGAGGACCCATCTCTATGTATCCAGTCCCACAACATCCTTTTATGGTTTGCTCAAAACCTACAAGTTAATTCCAATACAAACTCAATCAGTAACACAATCTCAATTAAACCTGTAAATTAAGATAAAATCAAATAAGCCAAGGTAACAATTGTGTGCCTACCATATTTGTTTGGGTTTTGAATCATGTCCATCAAGGAATTATAGATGTCTGCATAAACAATTTTGGCACCAGTGAATTCAGTTTCCCACCTCGTGATATAATCTTGAAGCTTAACATTGTATGCCTTCGAACCCTCGTTCTGTTCATCCACACACTTATGTTGGATGGCTATTGCCACTGTTTGAATCGGCAAACAGCCAATCGGTGGAAGACCTGTTATCAAAATCTTTCTCGCTCCCTTCCTGTAGAGTTCCTGCATGTAATGTCCAAAATGAAACAAGATTTTCAAATGAAGATGAGAAGAAAATTAAGGAGAACATAATTAGGGTTACCGTGACAAAAGTCTCAAGGTTCTTGAGAAGGAAATCATGGTACCCAGACAAGGAATACTGCACCCTTCTTGTTGGTAAATCATAGTAGTTAAACAACATATCATTGGTTGCAGCACCAACTGTGAACACTGCGTTCTTCATGATGTCACCTGCAGTAGAGTTTCCTACTGTGGATAGAATCCGAGTTAAGCATTCATTGAAGTAAGTCAACTGAGTAGACATATGGATAACAGAAGTTATATCTGCAGTCATGTCATCTAATCCAGAACCCGCAGAAGCGAAGCTTACACCAGTGAGCAAGTCGTTGTTGGTGAGTTTGGGGTCAAGATAGGCCGGCACAGAATCCTTAATACCTAGGTGTGAAGCAACGATGTCTGGAGCGAGTTTGCCATTAGTGAAACGGCCAGTAGGAATACCACCATTGAATTCACGACCGTAAGGTAGGTGGTTAGCTCGGGCTACGGTTTTCAATCCATCGTTGTTGCCTGGATCTAATGTTGAATCACCAAAAGTAAAGATAGCAGAAAAGTTATAAGGATTCTGAGGTTTGACATCTGTATCTGCTGCAGGAAGAGAGAAGCATGAGATGAGAAGAATGGAGGCGAGGAAGAAGAACACAGCAGACCCTTTCTCCATGGTATTCATTAGCAATAAAGAATTTGGTTCATATTATTATATAAGTGCATGTAATCTTGCTTCATTTCAGACAAATCTTTCATTTGATTATTATATCTTTCTTCACATATTTGGTTTCATTGTGGATTTTTTTTGTAATAGTTCCCTTGTGGGTTTCACACAACCAAATGCAAATTGAAAAATATGGTATTTTTCATATTTTACTCTACTGATATAAGTTAATTCCTAACCCTGGAAAAGAAAACTCAGAAGACATAATTAGGGTATCTTAGGAAGTCAAAGTTGTCTGATTACAAATTTACACATTGTTTCTAGTAAAGCACCATCTTTTCCTCATTATCGTTTCTTCATTTTTCATAATTGATGCTATTCTTTAGTTATTGAATAATAATATTAGTATTATTGATCGCTTAACAAATATAATTTTTTTCCTCTTCAAAATTCAATTTTGCTTACTTATTTAAAAACTTTCCCCGGAATTTTCTCTCCAAAAAGCAAACTTTCTTAAATTCTTCTCTTTCTTCTCTTATTAGTTAGATTCTTTAAAAATTTCAAAAAACATCTTTCGATCCCTTGTTAGCAATAGGAACCTCTGTCATTTTTTTTGTAGAACAACAATTTATTTATTCTAGGGAGAACCCCGAGGAAACCTCTCTCATTACCAAAAAGGATAAAAGGAAATTTTCAGTCCAACCCTCTGAGCTATCCATAATATTGATGTCACTCCCTAAGTTATTCAATTTATCCTATTACTAACATCTTTGGTTTCAATTACTTTTTATTTATTCATTTACAGTACTACCTCACATCCTAAGGTTCTCTCTCTCTCTCTAATTGGTTGGGATCTAGGGTTCATTTGGGCCTACTATGCAGGGGCCGAACTACAGTGGGGCCGGAGGGGGCCATGGCCCCCGGATTTTTATATTTTTTTATAATTTCCTTAGCTTTTTTATTTTTTGTATTAAATTCCTTCATTTTTCCAGTTTTTTTCTTCTCACATGTGAAATATCATTATTTGATCCCCTTCAATATTGTGAACAAATTTTAAATGTAAAATAATAGGCATAAATGTCATCACTCATTAAAAACTAACCTCTCAATCCCTATTTATTCTCCCCCTCTTCTCTCTCACATCTTTTCTTCCTATTTATTCTCTTCTCTTTCTATAAAAGTGGGTTAAAAGAAATTTTTGAAAAAAAAATCTTATTAGATATTCAAAATGTCATTTCTAATTAGAAACTAACTCTCAATCCCTATTTATTCTCTCATATCTCCTCTCTTCTCTCGCCTCTTGTCTTCCTATTTATTCTTCTGTTTCTTTTTTCCTATTTATTCTTCCCTTTCTATAAGCTTGGGTTAAAGAAAACTTGGAAAAAAACAAATCTTCTCCACAATTAGGTACTCTTTCTCTTTCTCAATTTATTTATTTGTTTCTCTTTTCCCCTTTTTATTATTCTATTGATTATATTTTGTTATTTCTCCAAATTTTGTTATTTGGTTTTATATTGTGAATAAAATATCTACAATTAGTAAGGTAACTAACTACCATTTGTTTGTATCTCTTACTTAAAAAAAACAATAATAATAAAAAATCTCTTTCTCAATTTATTTATTTGTTTCTCTTTTTCTCATTTTTTTATTATTCTTTATTTGATTTTATATTTTTTGTTATTTCTTCTCAAAATTTTGTTATTTGGTTTTATATTGTGAATAAAATATCTACAATTAGTAAGGTAACTAACACCAGCACCCAAAAAACAATAATAATAAAAAAAAAAAAGGCTCTCCCCAAAGAAAAAATTGTAATCTTTTATGATTTTTTTTGACATTGTATAGCAAACCACCGGCCGAGAAAAAATATCATTACAAAAGCTACCAAGGCCCCCAAAAATAGGACCTACTAATATAGAAAAATTCAAGGGGGACCCCAAGGGTCTATAGGCCCACACAAAGTGGGCTTCCCAATCTAGACTTCCATTCTTCCTTCCTCCCTCTCCCAATATTGAATCTTGCCTCTACGCACTTGACTCCATCTTCGGGATATTTTACATTAATTTAAATATACTACTAGGGAAAATTGAACCCTAATCTCTTCACTAAGAGATGTTGATCATTGTCAAAATGCCAACTCTTTGGTGGTCCCAGGTCCTAAGTTTAAAAACACTATCCATTAACTAAATCTAGTAGAAGAAGAAGTAACAGATGATAGATTGAGATGAAGAAATGAGTCGAGCCCAGGGTTTTTGGTTCAAATTTATTCTTGTCCTTTTGAAATATTTAATTTGGTCACGTCAGCAATTAATGGTGATTTCCTAATGGCTGCAGGTTTTTTTGATGTATTTTCATCCTATAGGAGCTTGATTGATAAATTTGATAACTCAATTACGTGACATTAATTTTAGGGGGTAACTCAAGGGATGGTGCTGGGAATAAAAAACGATAGACCTCTATCTCAATCTAATGTGTTGCTACTATTGGCAGTGATGATATTGCAGTGGTCTGCACAATGGCCACTCTCTCTATGTGGCCATCTCAACATCCCTACTCCCACAACCAAAGTGCAAATACCCTTTTTTCTCTTTCTTCGTTCACACAACTCAAATCTACACCACTGCAAAATTATGTATCTTAGAAAATTTGTTTATTTCTTATAAGCCTCTTCTGTTGGTATTTAATGCTTCAGATAGATTGAGATGTTTAGAAATCATGGCCCAGTTGAAGTTAATAGATATTGTAGTTTGACTACTACATGCCTTGTCTTGTGCCAAGTACAAAATCCTTAATAAAGAGCCAAGCACTAAACCTGCCTCAATAACTATTAGTGAAGATTGAATTAGACCACCATATCATTCCTTCCACAAATGTGGGATAAATATACATGGAAAGAAAATTACTTTCCTAATTTTAGATATTGTCTTTCATAATCCTGCTGCTCCTATCAATTTGTGATCAAAGCAATATTATATCTCCTAAAACTACTCCTATCAATTTGTAATTACAACAAATATGGAAAACAAAATATACAACAAATGAGGAAGAGAAGATATTCAAAATACCATATGTGGGAGGATAAATCATAAATATATGATAAGACTCCCCCTTATGATGGAGTGTGGAGATTATGAATGCCCATTTGGGATAGTAAGAACTTGAAGGGTTCATAGCGGAGTGATTTAGTGAAGATGTTGGCAAGCTAATGGTATGAGGGAATCTTGGTTGGAAGAATGATGAGGCCTTGCTATTGTCGATCATGAATGAGGTGGTAATCTATTTTAATATGCTTGGTTCATTCATGGAAAATAAGATTGAAAGCGATATGAATAGCAGCCTAATTATAGTAATATAAGGGAATGGGAGTACGATATGAGAGACCAACATCATACAAGAAATAAGTTATTCATAGTAATTCACAAGTAGCAACAACCGTCACACGATGATTCATCAACCTCAATAGATGATTGAGAGACGGTGTGTTGCTTTTTGTTTTCCATGAATGTGATTGGAACCTAGCATGAGATAATAACCTATTGTAGAACGGCGAGTCATATGATAGCCAGGCCAATCTGAATCACACTATGACTTTTAAATCAAGATTGGGTCAGATGAAAAATGAAGCCCTTGCCCTAGAGTGGACTTTAAGATACCATAATAATCGATGAACGACATCAAAATGGGGCTGTCTAAGGATATTGATAGTACGAACTATATAAGGTCTAGTGACTGTGAGATAAATCAAGCGCCCAACTAACCGTTGATAAGTAGAAACATCATCTAAAGGATCACCAATATCAGCAGAGAGATTCAAGTTTAGCTCCATGGGTGTGTCAACAGGGCGTGCACTAATGTAACTGCAATCATCCAAAATATCTAGGACATATATACGGCAAAGAAACAATCCCCATCGAGAACAAGCAACTTCAATTCCCAAAAAAATCTTGATTTGACCAAGATCTCTAAGATGAAATTGATTGTGAAGCATCCTTGGACATCATGTATCAAGGTTGCATTAGAACCAGTTTAACTATGTCATCAACATATAATACAATGAATGCCACACCCCGCCCATTTGATATCAGGCTTACCCGATATATCCGTGGAGGTGATCCATAACTGGAGGATCTAGGTTTGTGGCCAAACCATAACCATATAATACACGATAGCATAATCAAAGGAGCAAGCATAAAAAAGTACAAGAGTTAAACAACCACGATAATCTCAAAGTAAAATTAAAATTTAAGTTAATAAAACGGAAGTCTTAAATTGTTATCAAAATGTTTGAAAGGGTAAACCCTCAATTTCCCGAATCATAGAAATGTAGTCTCAGTCAAATTCCAGGATATCCCTAAAAAGAATGCCTCATGATGAACAAAACAAGAATACGGAAGAGCGGCAAGATGAATAGCGGCCAGGGCTCACCCGCCGCCGGGGATTGCAAGACCGGGGCACCAGGACCCGAAGAGACAAGTCCCAAACCATGTAAGAGATAAAAAGAATACTACACGGGATGAACCAAGAACAGGAAACAACAACAAACACACAAACCAGGAGATAGAAAGAAAGAAATGAAATAGAATAACCGGCAGCCACAAAGAGCCGGAAAGCTCCACGACCCCAAGGCAACAACCAAAGGGCGCACGGCAAAGATGGGGATAATAGTCCAACAAGCCACCGGGAAATAGGGTCACACTCCCACCAGACCAGGCATGAGACGGAGCAGTGGAACCCAGCCAAGCAAGAGGACATACAAAACACTAGGCAAAACCCAGGCACCAACAACCAGGGAATCCTCACCCAAACAAGGAAAGCAAACACGGAAACAGCGAGAAAGCACCAGAACCCAGGCACACAAAAAAGCAAGCACCCAGACCCCGCCCACAAAGCACGGGCGCCCAGGGCCCAAAGCAACCCACCAGAAGAACCAGGAAACAGGCCCCCCACGCACAAAGGCGGGAACACACGCACCCGCCGGCACAGGCCCAGCCCAAGAAGGGAACGACAGAGGAGACCAGCCAGCACAAACACAGAACAACACAGAAACAAGAAAACAGGACAGGAGAAGGGCGGACCCAAACCCGGGAGAAGACAGACAGCAACCCCACCCACAATCAACAAAGAAGAAAATAAATAACAAGATAATAAACAAAGAAACCAGACAACCGCGCAGCCCAAGCGCAACACACAACAAAAAGAAAACAAGGAAGAACAGAAAAAACACAGATAAAATAAGGGCCCAACAGAGGAGACCCCAAGAGATCAAAAACGAAAAAGAAAAGCCAAAAGACACCAAGACAGCAAAAATAAGAAAAAGCCCAAAAAGGAACAAAAAGACAAAAACGGACACGAAAGAGACCGCGGACCGGGAGGGCCACGGCAAGCGACGGACCAACCGCCGGGCGCAAAGAACGGCCCAACCAAACAAACAGGAACGAGGCAAAGAAAGAACAAGCCCAAAACACCCAAACACCCAAACAAGCCACAAAAAAGGGCAAAACCCAAAACCCAAAAAGCCCCGGGGGGGAGCAAGACAAGCGCCGGAAGACAGCCAGAACGGAGGCGGGGGCGGAGGGAGAAACCCAAACAGGACCACGAAGACCGGCAGGAGCACCGGGGCGGCAAAAAGACCCACAGGGACCCACCCAAACCAAAAGGGGGACAGCACACCACACAGGGCAACGGAACACGACCAGGGCCCAGCACAGCACGGGGGGAGAAATGAAGGACGGAGACAGGAAACACAAGAAAGGAGACCAGGAGGCGAAAAAGAGAAGACACACGAAGGGGAAAGCCAAAGCACAAAGGGAGAGAAGGAGACAGATGAGAGAAAGGCCAAAAGGAGAGGGGAAACAGGGACCGCAAGACCGAGGGAGGGAGAACCCCCAAAGGCAAGCAAAAGGCAAAACACCAGGCGAAGGGGCACGCGAAAAGGCCAAAGCAAAAGGACCAAAAGGAAACAGCCCGGAGCAAGGGAGGAACCACCCCAAGGGGACCCGCAACAAGGAAGGAAGAACACGAAAGAACGGAAAGACCCAGGAACAAGGACCAAGACGCAAGGAACAGCGAAAGGCCAGGCCAGGAAAGGGCAGATTGCAAGAAAGAGAGCAAGAAAGCAAAGGGAGAGAAAAGACAAAAAGAACGCGGAAGGAAGGGAACCAACGGAGAAGCGCGCGGCACACAAGCGAACCCAGGTAGGGGGGACGACGTGAGGGCGGGTGCAGGTGGTGGGGGACAGCTAGTTGCATAAAAGCATGGGTTGAGGACAGGATGGGTGGTGGTGTAGAGGGTTCCTCAAGAGTGGGATCTTCTAGAGGAGAAGGCGGCAAGGGAAGGGCATGTGAGTCTAGGAGTAGGGTTGTAGGTAAGATGGCATAAGGACATAATTCTTGTAAAATATATGCTCTTGAACTCAAGATGGCATTTTTGAGTTCAACACCAAGTTTACGGAAAAAAAATTAGGAGGATTAAGGTTGGGCTCTTTGTGTTCCATCATTTAATTGAATTGCTTTTTGTAAGGTAATATTTTATTTAAACCACTCCCTCTTGCGGATGGGAAGAAGGTGATTGAAGATAGTAACAAGGATAGGTTATATGCATATGATGCCTCTATTGTCTGCATCATGAAGAGTCTGAGGATTTTGAATCAACCGTTGTGATGTGGGCATAGATTCTTTCAAGTGTATGTTTATATACTTAGAAACCAGTTGACTTTTTGTTTTCCCATTTAAGAATGTTGCTTTTGAGTTCAGATTCTTTTGATGCTTCTTGACCACAAATATAAGGGGGCCACAGGGTATTGGTGTGGGTTTTGTGTCCTCTTAAAAGTGTAGGAGAACACAAAGTGCTCATTGTCAAGGGTGATGATCCAAACTTTTGCTTTTTTTGGTAAAATTTAATAATGTTGCTAAATGCTCATATTAATATGCAACAAAACAGATAACCATGTTTTTGTTTGATGCAAATATATATATTAATATGTTTTACCAAAAATACATATTAATATGCTGAACTTTATCTAACTATTACAAATAATATAGAGTTCTCAGCAAACTCCAAATCAACAAAGTATCCTATGAATCTTAAACCCCCCCTCCCCCCCCCCCCCCCCCCCAAAAAATAAATAAATAAATAAAAATAAAAAAACCACCAAAGAAGAAAAAAGAAAATTAGAACCCTAAGAATTCAAGTAATCAAATCACACTAGCCTAAAAATCTCATCTAATTTGCTAGATGAGGTATCACACTTTGAATGTCATTGGCCATATTCTGGTAAGCAGCTTGTGTTGGGTGGATGGCATCAAAGAAAATATATTTAGAAGAATCTGAGCATATTGGAGTTACACTCTTGCAAAGAGGACCCATCTCTACGTATCCAGTCCCACAACATCCTTTTATGGTATGCTCAAAACCTGATAGAATAACCAATTAATTACAATACAAACTCAATCAGTATCACAACTCAAACCTATAAAGATCAAATAAGTTTAAGTTCAAAATCGTGTACTTACCATAATTCTTTGGGTTTTGAATCATGTCCATCAAGGAACTATAGACGTCTGCATAAGCAATTCTGGAACCAGGGAATGCAGCTTCCCACCTTGTGATATAATATTTAAGTTTAACATTGTATGCTTTCGAATCCTCATTCTGTTGATCTACACATTTATACTGTAATATGTTTGGACCCGGTTCGACAGCTGCTTCCGTCGCTTGAATCGGCAAACAGCCAACCGGCGGGAGCCCCGTTATCAAAACCTTCCTTGCTCCCCTCCGGTAAAGATCCTGCATGTAATTTCCAAAACACTAGAAGGTAAGAAAAATTTAAACAAGATTTTTGTAGCAAGTGTAGGGGCAGATGCACAACCATGAAGAGCACAAACAAAATACTTACAAAAGCAAGGAATTTACTATGGTTTGACAAGATTGTTACATCCACTAGCGAAAACAAAATTCCACTATTTCATTAAAACCTCACCCCCTCTTTGCTTCCCTTATTTTCTAGGTTATCCCAAATAGGGAAACCCAAAATTGTAATCCCTATATAATTACAATTCTACGCACCCATGTAAAAATAATTAAGGGCCTGTTTGGTTACATGAGTCTGAAGATTTCAAATATTTAGAGATTTCAAATCTATGGAGTTATAATTTATAAAATTAGATGTTTGGTTGTGGAATGAAATCTGTGGATTCATCCTAAAAAACTATTTGATCGACGTGATTTTTGTGAATGTGCAAATGTATAGCTTTTTTGAAATCTCTGGTTTCACCCATTACCCATAAATCAAATCTACAGATTCACGTTTTTAGTGTAAAAAGGTGAATCTCTAGATTTCCAACTGTATAGCTTTTTTTAAATCTCTGGTTTCACCCATTACCCATAAATCTACAGATTCACGTTTTTAGTGTAAAAAGGTGAATCTCTAGATTTCATGAATCTAGAGATCTTTACAACCAAACGGGTATAATTCTCAGATTCATGAATCCAGAGATTAAATCTCTGGATTCATGTAACCAAATAGGCCCTAATGCAATTAAGATCAATCTCTAATTATATGTACCCTAAGAATACAAGAGATACCCAAACCCTAAAATTGCTTGGGTGTTGTGCAATTAATGTGCAACACCTACAGCAAGAAATTTTGATCTTTTCCATTTCTAAAAAGCACAGGGGTGTGCAATCAACTGAGGTGGAGCTCCCCAAAACCAAAATGAAAATGAGAAGAAAACTAGAAGGAAATAATAGGTTACCGCGACAAAAGTCTCAACATTTCTGAGAAGGAAATCATGGTAGCCGGACAAGGAATACTGCACCCTTCTTAATGGTAAATCATAGTAGTTAAACAACATGTCGTTGGTTGCAGCACCAACTGTGAACACAGCGTTCTTTATGATCTCATCTGCAGCAGCGTTTCCTACTGTGGATTGGATCCGAGTGATGCATTTGTCGAAGTAATCTAGCTGAGTTGACATGTGAATCACATGGCTTAGATCTGCAGTCATGTCATCCAATCCAGAACCCGCAGAAGCGAAGCTGACACCAGTGAGCAAATCGTTGTTGGTGACTTGAGGATCAAGATATGCCGGCACAGAATCCTTAATCCCTAGACGTGAAGCAATGATGTCTGGAACGAGTTTGCCATTAGTGAAACGACCGGTAGGAATACCACCTTCAAAGTCACGCCCATATGGTAGGTGATCACCTCGCATTAAGGTTTTCAATCCATCGTTGTTGCCTGGATCTAATGTTGAATCACCAAAAGTAAAGAGACCAGTAAAGTTATAAGTATTTTGAGGTTTGGGATTTGCATCTTCTGCAAGAACAGATAAACAGGAGACGAGAAGAATGAAGGTGGTGAAGAAGAAGAACACAGCACACCTCTTCCCCATGGTACCTTATGGCTATAACACTGGGACTCTCGTTGTTGAAAGAGTGATTTAAGTATTACTTACTTCTATATTTAGGTCTTGATGATTAATGAAAGAGGTTTAGTATGATTAGAACTTCTAGTTTCCTTTATCTAACTAATTTCTAAGTTTTCGTTGCGATATTTCAGTTCCCCTTATCTAACCATTTGTCATTTAATGTATAGTCATCTCAGAAACGAACTGTAATCCACCTATCCATCTACATCTTCGGAAATAATTAAAGTGCGCAAGAAGTTAGGGTATCTTTTAGGAAAAACTACTTGATTACCTTTTAGGTTTTCCTTCACAAAAGTAGCCACTTAATGTTTCACTTAACAAACCTAACTAAAACCGAGTTTGCAGCATGGGGGTGAAAATATCCAAAGGGTATGAACAAATAATGACTTTTCCATTTTGGACAAAATAATGATTTTTCCGTTAAATGATTAGTTTTAGGGGTAAAAAATGTCCAAAAGAGATGAAAAATCATTATTTTAGTCAGGTAAAATCAGTTTTAACTAATTTTGTTAAGTGAAACACTGAGTGACTACTTTTGTAAAAGAAAACCTAAAAACAGCTAATCATATAATTTTTCCTTTTCTTGGTGGAGTTGGGGTCCCTCTTATCCGGATTTTAGGTCCATGTAGTGAAATAAATCAGTTTTTCCTTGATATGAACAGCTGATTGAACCATTCTTTTATGTGGCTGAAATTTAGTGAAGTTTATATGGTGTCCCATTTAATACTAAATACCATAAGCACCACCATGTCAAGCATACCAGCCTAGCAAGACCGGAACCAAGTAGGTCTTGTCAGTAGAAGAGGCTCATTAAACCTACAAATTAAACGTCTCATTGGGCACTTTCTGCCTATTGGCTTTACCTTTAAAAGGTTTTTCACAATACCCCTCTCAAGGCCAACGGGCGCTTGGCCCATGGTTGTATTTTTTTTTTTTTGGGGTCAAGAAATTGAAAACTTAATTATAAAAAAAAATTTAAGCCAGGAGACCTGGACAATACAGACGGATCAATCATAAGCCCATGGTTGTATTTACTAAATGACTACAACAAACAAGGCTAGAAATCTTTTTATTTATGTCATTTACAAGAATCTATCATTTCCATGGAAAAGGAACCTGTTAGGACAATACAAGGTTCTATCATTTACATAGAAGAGGAAAACACTTCGAGAGATATCTCCAAAAGATAACATGTTTTTTTTTCTATAGTATTTGTTTGTTAGTCATTCGAACAAGTTCTATCGTAGTAATGCTGGAGTTTATAAAAAAAAATCTTAGTCTAAAAAGAATTTTGAATTTAATATTTTAAAATTCCAACAAACATTTTCATATTGGAGCAAACAAGTTTCACAAGAAGTTTGAAAGTAAAGATATTATCATCAAAGGGTTGCTCCGTCGGTAATAATTGGTATCTTTTGGTAAAAATATCACGAGTTCGATGTTCCTAGTGATATATATCTTTCATGTGTGAGTCCTCTTAGTAGAGCACAAACTAATGTTGGGTCCCCTTAGTACAACTATTTATGTCTAGATCCCATAGCAACTAACATTGTCTCCCACCGTTAAATTTTTTTTTTCAAATTTCAAACCTAAAAGCATGAAAATACCCCTTGAATTGTTTAATACATATTATATTACTAAAATAATCCCATATTTTATTATTAATTTATTATGAACCATATAGGTGGATGAAGGGGAATCCCTTCACCCAAATAACAGTCTTAGTTCCTCTCCTGCCGGTCTTTGGCAACGATCCAAACAGCTTGCATTGCATCTGGCGGCCGGAAAGTTGTTGCCAGGTACCATGAAACAATGTGCGTAGATACTTGTCAAAATTGATGAAGCATAAGCGCAGGTGGATTTTCAAAGATCTCGTTGATGTCAATGGATTGGGTCTTCATGACTACAACCGAATAAAATTATCAAGCAACCAATGGATCTTGAGGCCATGAAAGCCAAGCTCAATAAGAACCTTTATGCATTGCCTCTTGATTTTGCCTATGATGTATGGTTGACCTTCAATAATGCCGCAGTTTATAATCCCAAGGGCCACGATGTTTATGCCATCGCAGAGCAACTGCTCGCTCATTTTGAGGAGCTGTTTGAACCTGTTACATGAAATTGAAGAATATGCAACGACAAGTACTTTCTATAGTCGAAAACTCATTTTTTGAGCTTCCAACTCTGGAAGTCGGTTGAGGACACCTGATCCTATTGTTGGATTGTTGGCTTAACTAACACTGGACCTTTATCTGGGCCCTTATTCATTCAAGATATTTAGTTAGGGGTATTACTGACCTTTACTACTGTGGGAGTGGTTAAATGTTAGGGTTTTACATTATAAATAGCTTCTTGGGTCCCCGTAGCCGTCACGCTATATATTTGGGTTTGAGATTGTTTACATGCACTCTCAAGCGAAGGATTCCAAATAGTGAAAGGCTTCAAAAGATTCTAAAGAGAGTAAAAAAGGCGGATCTACAACAATAACACTAGAGGTATTTATTCATCTACGCTTCGGTGATTATATTCATAACACATGCTTTAATTATTATAGGAATAATACATATCCTCATGGATCTAACAATTGGCATTAGAGCCATTTTCTATAATAATTAAGGTTATGAATTTTTTATTTTATCGTTTGATTATCTAGGTGTTCTGTTGATTTTATTTTGGATTAGATCCAATGAGAGGATCCAACGGTTTAATTGAAACCCTATATCATTTTTTGATTTGATTTATTATTGGGATCCAATGGAAAGATCCATGGTTTAATTGAAACCCTAGATCATCTATTGAATTGATTTATTATTTGGATCCAAATGGGAGGAGTGTAATAATATGCATGATTTGTTAATTATATATATATCTGCAAATAGGATTACATAATATTATGATAGAATTATATGGAACCCACCAAAGTGGTAAAATATAATTTTTAGGGATAATTACTGATGCCCCCTTGTAATTTAGAATTATTATTACTACTTTATCCCCTGTATTTTTTAAATTTACTATTCCAACCTTTAACTTTGTCTACAATTACTAATGCCCCCCTACCGTTAAGCTCTGTCGGTTTACTGATGATGTGGCATTTATATATTTTTTCAAAATCCCCAAAATAACCTTGCAATTATCCTTTTACTTATTTGCTTTTTTTTTAAGTTATAATACTACCCTTAATAGGAAAAAATCAACTTTAATTTTACTTTTCTTTTTTAAAAAGAAACCACAAAATAAAAAAAATATGTGATTTTTTTTCTCTAAAAATAAATCACCAAAAAAAGGAAAGATGTAATTAAATAGAAACTAAAATATTAAGAAATATCAAATTTAAATCAAAGCTGAAAGTTGAAAATCACCTAATATATGCTTACCATTATATATGTTACCAAATTTTCTATCAATTAGATCTTATATGCTAATTTATTTGTAAAACTTCCATCATGGTGATTATGAAAAATTTAAATGGAATGTGAAAGTTTTAACAATCATAAGTATGTGGTCCCACCAAATCCAAAACTAATTCTAAAATATAAGATTTTAAGGATATAATTGACATGCAATATAGTTTCTATAAATGAGGGTAATGCCATATTTTTACTTATTAATTTTAAAGGCAAAATAGACATTTCAAATTTAATGTTAACAGCCACTTAACACCATTAGAAGTGAGGGGGGCAATAGTAATTTCACAAAGAATGGGGTTTGATTAGTAATAAAATCAAAGTATAAGGGGGCAATAGTAATTATCCCTAATTTTTACCATGGTATTTTGTGATCCAAGGTATATAATTATTGTAGAAGTTTGATGGTGTTCACACAAACGTGTCATCATCAAAGAATGATAATGCATATGTTTTAAGGGAATATGATGAATTAGAAGTACCATTAACCCAAAGGTGATGGCATTTTCGAAGTCATATATCCAGTGGCAATTGAAAATTGTAAGGGGACTAATGCATTCTCAACCCAAATGTTGAAATGTAGTAACAGTGGACAACTCTTACTAGCATGATGGTAATTTTCTTTCTTTGGCAGTGTATATTTTTGTCATTATTATTAAATGCATGTATAATATTGATGTTTTGATAATTTATATATGTCATTTACAGTTCTATCAAGATGTCTTCTGTTTTCTAAGGCATTTTCAATGGGAATTTTAAGAATCATGTTTTCAGTATGGGTGTCTTAGAATCTTTTGATACTTTCATTCAGTGGGAGTTTTTAAGAATCATGTTTCCAATATGGGTGTCTTAGAATCTTTTAATATTTTTATTTAGTAGGAGTTATTGTTTGTTTTTATTCAACATTCTTTGACTTCAGTATGAAATTCATTCATTAATAAGATGATAATTTCATTTTCATATTGTGTTAATGATTAAGGTAAATAATGTAGATTTATATTTGTTACATTTACTGTTTGATAATAATGGAAGTATTTAGCCAATGTTCAAATGACAATGGCGGTATTTAGTCAATGTTCTAATGATAATGCTGGTATTTAGCTAATAAGGTTCTTATCTATAACGGTATTTAGCCTAAATCCTAATTAGCAATTTTGCCACAGGCAGCGGTTATGCCAATAGGCAGTTTTGCCAATGAGCGGTTTTGTCAATAGGCAGTTATGTCAATGAGCAATTTTACCA
Organism: Hakea prostrata; assembly: GCF_041222555.1. Taxonomy (NCBI): domain Eukaryota; kingdom Viridiplantae; phylum Streptophyta; class Magnoliopsida; order Proteales; family Proteaceae; genus Hakea; species Hakea prostrata. The sequence continues at coordinate 8,866,546 of NC_142601.1, forward strand.
ATAGAAGCGCGATTATGCTAATGGGCGGTTGCTAAAGTCAGATATTAATGTTAGATCGATCATGATGGTTTGCCAAATTATAATATATGAGTATTTTACCTATGAGGTAATTCAAGGTAGGTTGATCATTGATTAGGAAAGGATCCACAAGAGGGAATGCTTTTGTGATCACATAAGGTTTGGCATTCTTTGCCTCTTGTATACACCCCAAGGATTCATATCAACAAGCTGTTAATGACTATAAAGGTAGATAGTTATGTTTCATATATTGAGGAGCATCTTCTGTTGTCGTTCACATTAATTGTTTGTTAGTTGAATCATATTTTCTGAGTGATGAAGGATTATGAGAGTTATGGCCAAATACTTATGTAAAGGTACCCATGTTAGTGTAGCCCAAGTGGGAGATTGTTGGATTGTGGGCTTAACTAACACTGGACTTTTATCTAGGCCCATATTCATTCAGGATATTTAGTCAGGGGTATTACTAACCTTTACTACTGTGGAAGTGGTAACAGGTTAGGGTTTTATATTATAAATAGTTTTTTGGGTCCTCGTGGTCGTCACACGATATATTTGGATTTTGAAATTGTTTCCACGCACTCTCAAGCGAATGATTCCCAGTAGTGAAAGGCTTCGAAGATTCTAAGGAGAGTAAAGAAGGCAGATCTACAATAAGAATACTGGAAATATTTATTTACCTACGCTTCCGTGATTATATTCATAACACATGCTTTAATTATTATAGGAATAATATAGATCATCTGTTAATTTGATTTTATTTTTGGGATCCAAAAATAAAAGGATTATAATGATATAGTTTTTGTTGAGAGAAGGCAAGAAAGGTAAGAAAAAGCGTTTTTTTTAAGCTATGTGGGCACACTGCATGCGCGCAGCACGAACGCAGCCAGCGCGCAGCGTGCGTAGCGCCCCGTGCGGGCAGATGGCTGCGCCTGCGTGGGCAGAAAGGTTTTTTTAACAAAAAAAAAGGGGGGGGGGAAATATGGGATTGTCAAAGCGGGCATGGGAGGTGAGATTGGATGCATGATCAATGAAGGCTTCTTGATGGAATTCCAAATGTTGTCAAGGAGTGGAACACCCAAACTGCCTATGATGAGTATGGTCCATCAATGAACTTAGTCTTATCGGACCTGTTGGACAACTGCATGCTCTTGTGTTGGCAATGGGATGCTTTTTGCTGGAACACATGATGGTAATATATTGGCATGGAAAATTGATGCCCAAGTAATTGCTTTCAACCAGCCACATCCCTTCATGGCCATAGTATTGGTGTTGTTTGCGCTTTTTCTTTTATCTCATAGAATCAATCATGTGCCGTTTTCTGGATTTGTTGGTTTGAAAGTCAAATGCCATTTAACTTTTAGCCGTTTGTCCCATTTTTGGGTTGCCGGTCAACCATGGAAGCTGCTTTATTTGGACCAGTTGCAGTTTTTGGGTCTTGAGTTTTGAGAAGAATGGGATTTGATTTTTCTGTTGTATTTAATAAAACCTAGGGTTTCTCACCTTCATCTCATCCTTTTAATTTATCGCATTTGTGGTAATTTTGCTGGATTACCTATGATACAATTAGAGGATTGAAGCACCTATAATTGTCCAATTGCAGGCAATTTGGCAAGAGATGGATTTCGAAAGCTTCAGGAATTTCATTGTGTTCTTCTGATCTCTTGAAATTCGAGTTCGGACTTGGCATTTGATTTCATCTGTTGAGAAGCGTTTCTCATTTAGTTGTAAGATTTGATTCTGGGTTTGAAGGATGTACCACAGTGTGCCTTCGGCCACTCCTTAGTGGAGCGATACCTACGGAACAGAGGTCCTCCTTCGAATATGACAAGGAGGATCCTTCTTATCCTAACTCGTACTTTTTGGATCCTTTAACTTCTTCCTGAGCTGAGGAATTGTTGAAGAAAATCCAAGAACTAGAAGTCAACCATGCCCACCTCAAACGAGAGATGTCGAAGGAACTGTTGGGTCCTTATGACCTCTCCATCTTTTGGACACTCGTCTCCACTAGAGAGGGAGAGCAGCAATACCAGACCTGCTATTCCTGTAGCTATGAACTTGACAGATAAACAGTACCTAATTATTTTACACTTACTGGGGCAATCAGTTCATATATTTGATCTCACTGGCTGCATAATTTACTAGTGAACTTTCTTCTTTTCTAATTTGGGTCTCTTGCTAGTTGTTACACCTTCCATTACCCTTTTCTTGCTCTGCCTACATGCAAATAATGCAACCTTCTTGAAAAGCTATCAATTAAACTAAAAATGATAGCTTGGGTTGTATGGGTAATTTGGTGGTTTTTATGACTTCAAAGTGGGAGATTGTTGGGTTTTGTGGACTTAACTAACACTGGTCCCTTTATCTAGTCCCATATTCATTCAAGGGTATTACTGACCTTTACTATTGTGGGAGTGGTTAAAGGTTAGGGTTTTATATTATAAATAACTTCTTGAGTCCCCATAGCCGTCACACGATACATTTGGGTTTGAGATTGTTTCCACATACACTCAAACGAAGGCTACGGAAGATTCAAGGAGAGCAAAAGGAGGATCTATAACAAAAATGCACTACAAGTATTTATTTTTATGCTTCTGTGATTATATTCATAACTATGATTTAATTATTATATGAACAATATAGATCCTGGTGGATCCAACAGTTTGAACCCAGATAACCCCAATCAGATGAGACCAAACAGGGTTGGGAATCGCTTTCTTCCATTATTAACTACTAAACATGAACTAGAAATTGATGCTTAAACCAAGAAAAGAAGAACATGTTGAAAATTTGAAAAGGGAAGGAGCTTAAGGAAGAACATGTTACAGTTGAAATGGTATGGAGCCTATCTATTATTGTTCAGAATCTGATCCAACTGACCCTTAATTGATAAATCGAAATGGATCTTCTTGCTTTTATGACCTAAGATAATATAGATGAGGGAAGGGAAACAATTGGAGGGCTTCAATGCTGATGGAAATGTGGAATGATGGAATCCAATGGCGAACGTGAGGTGGAGAGACACTGCAACGAATGAATTGTTTATATGTCTCAATTATCATGCTAGACGTTAAAAAAAAAGGGTAAAGCTTTCTCATAGAGGTAAAGTAAGGGTGTCAATACGGTACCGAAACCGTTTAATCGTCCCGAACCGCGCCGCTTAAAACAGCACCGTACCCCACCGTTTCAAATTCGGTACAGTTTGTATTGAAACAGTTTTCTGGAATTCGGGACGGTACGGTTTCGGTTTCAAACGGTGTATCGTTGGTATATATTGTATACCGTACCGAATTGCCGAATACCGATAACATACCGAATACCGTTTTTGTACCGTTTTGAAGGTTAGTTTTGTAATTTTATTTTAAAGTTTAAACCCTACTAAGTTATTACAGTAAGCATATAACAAGACACTGGGTTACTTCTCTTTGTTCAGCCCTTTGTCCCTTTGTATGTCTTCTACATCATGCACAACAAGAAGGAGCTAGCTCCAAGGAATTCGAATTCCATAAGTGAATCTGGGTTGGTTGAACAACTTCAAGGATTTGATTGAAGCTTACTGTGGTATCATTCTATCTTGAACCATCTAAACTCTAAAGGTTGCTCATCAAGTTACTGATTAAGATCAAGCACGGAGGCACAAAAAACAACGAGATAACACAAACGCGTCCATTGACCAAATCAAGTTCCCAACAAGCTGCTTGATCAACACAGTTTACTCCGTTGCAAGTTGCTTGCAACCATGCTCTTCCAAAGATTGTTTATATGATATACAAGTTTCTTTTCAAATTTATATTTATTCTTTAATTACAAAATAAAAAGCACAAGCCTTGAATCCCTTGATGTCATACATGGAACGTAAGCAACTGATCACTACCTCCCGTCGAATGGATCAAATGATCAATTTGTTGAATCACAAAAAGAAACAATGAGACTTGATGTCATGGAACATTAGCACATGACCACTTCTCGTAGGATGGATCTCTATTTAATGACGAAAAGAATGGATTTCATATTGTAACAAAATCGAATCGTATACTGAACCGTGCCTTTTTTTAATACCGATTTTATACCGTACTATTTTCTAAATTACCGTTTTCATACCATACTGTATAAATTCAGTACAATTATGATTTCGTATGAGGTTTTCAAATTCAATACCGTACCGTACCGAGTTACCAGTACCGTACCGAATCGACACCCTTAAGGTGAAGTAATCTCTAACACCATATTGGAATCTCAATTGGACATCTATCACAACTCTACCTACAAACTTATTTTACCTACATGTTTGAATGTCACAACACTCATTGGTCCACAGGTCAAACATCTCACTAAATGGGTTAGTGAATCCTAAGGGGTTGCTTCACTTGATAAAGATTCATGGTATGAGAAGTCAAGAGTGAGGCAAAAGGCAAAGCCCTGTGCATGTAAATATTTTTATCAATTCCAAAAAAAAATTAAAAGGAAGAAGGTTATGTGGATATTGGGTACATGTTCTATTGGGTATTCAGTCAGGTTTCTTTACCCGTGAAGGTAGAATAGTAGATTGTGCTCTCCTCATACCCTTCCACATATTTATGAGAAAAACACATCTCTAGTCTACCTTGTCATTGATGAATTTCTCATTCCTTCTTTTTCTGTTAAACCCTTGATGATTACGTTGTCATTTTACTCGGTAAGTCAAGTTTAGGTGTAATGGTGCCTTAGGGGTGATGCTGCTCAATGTAATTCTCTAGTGGAATAGATTTGTAGACGAAAAAAATTTGTTTTGGAGGGGAATATCCAAGTATCTACATACTTTTCTTTTTTCAATACAATTTTAGAACTTAAAATAAATAATTTTGCATAAAAGTAATGCCAAACATAATTTTTAATTAAATTTTTTTTTTCTTTAGTGGTTATCAAATAGGGAGTCCGGATCAGCTATCCGTCGGGGTAGCACTCTGTGCTCCCCGACGGCTTTATCACCATAAATACAAGGGGACCCAAGGGTTGGGTGATGAAGAATTTATTATTTTATTATTTTTTACATGTAGGTCCCACAAGATTTGTGGTGGTAAAGCCGTCGGGGAGCGATGATCCGGATTCCCAAACAGGAGGGATCAAGTTACCTTTTGTCGGTTTTAACCTTATACAGTCATTATTACCCCCAAAAAAAAAAAAAAAAAACCTAATACAGTAAGTAGTCAACAGAGTAGAGGAAGCTGGACTCGACAGATCCCAATTCTCTGTTTTAAACACACCGAAGGGCACACATGTCAATTTGAGGAAACAGCAACGGCTAGATTTGTGTACGTGTGTTTTTTGGTGACGGTTTACGGTGTACACTGCACTATCCCGCTCGTTATAAGTTTGAATTTTAAAGCCCAGTCGTTCTAAGTTCTAAGTGCTAACTCAACTGGATCTGGCTTCGTTCCTTGACTACATTTTTCTTTAACAGTCATCTTCTTGCTTTTGATCCAAAGCTCTTCTGAACACCTGAGTGTTGATTGGAGATGGACATGGAAACTAATCTATCCCTCATAGAAATGGGCGATGAAGAGGAAGACGAGTCACTACTGCTGCTGCGAGAGGATTTCAACAAGGACAAGAAGGGAAACAGCAACGCCAATGTTTTGGATTTCGATTTCTCTTTCTCTCCACTCTGTGCAGTCAGATCCAAGCGTTCTTCTTCTGATGCCGCCCATCCTGCTCCATGTGAGTCTCTCTTTTTTTTTCTTCTCATTTTAGGTATTGTTCTTTCATCCCATTTCTAGGGTTTCGCTTCCTGTACGATCTCATTTCAGGGACAGTTCCATCAAAGTAGGAATTAAGAATATCGTTTAGCTTAGGTCTCTACTTCTTTTTCTTTTGATGAACGCAGACGAGTCGGAGGTGAATGAGGGTGGGAAGAAACCTTCTTGTTCATCACCAACACCAACACCTTCGCATGAAGGCATTGTAGAAGACAAAGAGAATATCAATAAGACCAATTTACTTGTGTCACCGATCATGAAGGCTGGGCAGCATCATATGAAGAGACGTAAAAAGGGTGTATTTAATATGCGCAAAAGCATAGCCTGGAATAGAGCTTTCCTTACCGAAGAAGGTACACGCTTCATTTCCTCTAATTTAGGTGTTTCTTGATAAATTCTCGCTTCAAACAAACAGAAAGAGAAAGACTAAAAAGTGATTGGGTGCGTTTGCCATTAAATTCTTCACTTTCCCTCTGTCAGGTGTTCTTGATTCTGAAGAATTGTCCTTATTGAGTGAATCTGTCAGTAAGCCTAGGGCTGGGTCCCTATATACTATCAAGGAAGAAGGGCAGACATCACTGTCCGAGTGTTCTATCTCAAGTGATAATAGATCAAATAAGAAAAAGAAGTTAATCAAACAATCTCCTGCAAGGCCTTCTGATGAAGTGCACAAGGCTCGTGGTGGTTTATTACCCAAACTGAAGTCCCCAGCTCGAGTAGATACAGCTGTTCGGATGCAGGGGGTGAGTTTTCTATCTTTAGTTTGATAAAGTTTCCTCTTTTATGTGCTTTATTCGGTTTAACACTTGTTTTGTATGCCCTATCCAGGTCTCACAGAAGGTGCAATCAACAAAAGGAATCCACAGAGTTGGGTCTCGACAAGGAAGTTGCCCCCAGCCTATGGGTTCTACTTCATATCCTTATTTTAGTATATTTATGCTATGACATCCATGAGGTTTCATGGCCATTTTTAAGTGGTTATCCATAAAGCTACCTGTATTCTGTATCAGTTAAAACTTGAAAAAAAGTGGATGCCTTAACCTTCCTGAACTCAAAAGCAGCTTCCCAGCAGAATCATGGCAAGTGCAACAAAGAAAGAATCAAAACTTCCTAAAATCTCAGCTCCTAAGACAGATTCTTCTTCAGTACATACTGCTCCAAAAACATCAAATTTATCTGCCAAGCAATCAAGGTCCACTCAAAATGGTGCAACAGGTGTCATCCTCAACATGTTTTTTAATTTTTAAAAGCAGTCTAAAGGGGATCCTGATAATTCGTTTTCTTCTTCTTCTTTTTTTTCTTCTTCCTTTTCCTGTTCTATGGATTTCATGAAAGCTAATCCTGATTGTTGTTTTTTTGGACTTCCCATTGTATTTGTACAGTAAGTCGTGCAGGAAAAAATTATGGATTGAAAGGAAACTTAAGTAATGCTAAAAAGCCTCCTAGTTCCACTTCCTCATCCACTAAATCCTCTGTGCGCAGTTCTCTGAAAACCATGGTGAGAACACATGTTCTTTAACCTGATTTTATTAACTGCAAGAACACAGAAATTATATGTGGAATCAATGGCTTGTTGCCTCACATTCTCCTTTCAGTTTACTGTTTTTGAGTTCGGGGGAGTTTTTGCTTTGACTGATATTGATGTTATCCTAAAGAACAGGCCAACTCTAATTTGGGAAAACAATTGTCGGCCACTCCCAAGATACTTCAGGGTAAAAAAGGTACTAATATTGGCTTGAAGGTGGCTCCAGATCCTACAGTTCCTGCTATTGATATGCAAGCAACCATTGGTCAGGCTGGCTCAGGCAAAATGGCTGTTCTGTCCCCACAGAACTCACAATATGTTATGGTGGACAATCGAAATAACGTGAATTTTCCACCAATGAAACCATCAGGTTTGCGGATGCCTTCTCCTTCACTACGTTACTTTGATCAGGTATAATGAAGCAATTCAATTCCACATCACAATAGTGTGTACATGATAGATGCTTCCAGTATTTTTTGAATCACTACCTTCAAAATTCAGTTTTTGTGGTCTCTTGTGAACATCTTATGACTTCCTTACTGTAGCAGAGCAAAGCTTCAACTCTACGTGGATATGAGTGTCAGAAGAACACACAACTATACAATCATACAGATGCTAATGTTCCTAACTTAAAGAAGGTTGGTAAATCTGTGAATGTACATCTGCCTATTGCTTCTCCTGATGTCACAACCACAAGAACCTTCGGGCACTCAAGTTCAAGCAATATTGACGAGGTTAAGCTGCTTGATGCACAAAGTAGATTGCCCATGGTGGGTTCTTCTGCTGCAAGTAACAGTGATGCAGTCTCCATGAACTCAGTGTTGGGGTGCTCCATTCCTTCTATGCCTGCTTCTTCCCATCCAACCCCAAAATCAAGCTTAGAGCTTAAGAATCAGAACAAGGTGGAAACTGAGGTTCCATCTCAACAAAATGGTTCTTATGACACAATAAATTGCCAGGGTCAACAGTCACATGGTTTTTCTGATTATAGTTACACAGAATCTCCTAGTTTGGCTGCTGCAGTGAAATCCACCCTTGACAAAATTGACCATATTCCTTGTGATAATAAGCAGAAATTCCATGTGAACAACAATATGCTGCTCATCAAAAGTGGATCTCCTGAACAATCCCATAGTTGTGATGATCATGAGAACCATCACGAAGGTTGTCCTCAAAATAGCTTTTCCAGTTCAAGTGCATCAGAAATATCACATGCATCAGCTCCATCCATTTCCATAATGTCCAGGAAAGGGGTGTTCAGTAGGAAAGAAGGCCTGATAAAGCACCCAAAATCTGAAGGTGTGGCACTGGAATCTATAAGCTGCAATTCGTTAAATGTAAATCACGATCTGTTCTCTGAAACCGTGTTATCTTATGACACTGAATGTCAGAACCCAGGGACATCAATGCCAAGTGCTGATTGTTTACCAGCTGATCATGGTATAAAAGAAGAGTTAGCTAGACAGCTGGAAGGTTATGAATTTAACCAAATATTTCACAATGATAACCTGAAGAATCAGGTGAAGGTTGACAGTTTTTTGGGACAGAGAGCTGAAGAATTTCAGGAAGAGAATGGCATTCCTACTGAATCACATATCGAGCAAAATCTTCATATGAATTACAAAGAAGTGGAGATGAATGACAATACCTTGGTTGCACAGGGAAGATCTTCTGATGAACCAGAAGAGGTGAATAATCATCACCATGTCAGTGATGTTAATCCAGAAAGCAGGGACTCTGATGGAACAGGATTTGGAAGTTCTTGTTTTTCACCTAACTTAAGCTCTGTAAGCCATGTGCAAGTAGGCAACCCCGGAACAGAAAACATAATTAAGATTTTGAATGTGGAGATGAATGACAATACCTTGGTTGCACAGGGAAGATCTTCTGAAAAACCAGAAGAGGTGAATAATCATCACCGTGTCAGTGATGTTAATCCAGAAAGCAGGGACTCTGATGGAACAGGATTTGGAAGTTCTTGTTTTTCATCTAACTTAAGCTCTGTAAGCCATGTGCAAGTAGGCAACCCCGGAACAGAAAACATCATTAAGATTTCGAATGTGGAGGATCCACAATTACAAGATGTTATTTCAAATTGCAATACAGGTTCTATGTTACTGCACAATGACTGCTTGAGAACTGGTGAGGAATATTCAGGGAAGCAATCAGTGCCAAGAAATTCTATCCCTAATGAAATTGAACAGATGCTGCAGACGAATGAACATGCACTATTGATGGATGAGATACTGCCAGCAGAAAAAAGTTCTTCTGTAGAACCCCAGAAAGATAATGATCCTGACATCTTTTCTGACATCACTTTGAAAAGGAAGGATTTTAATACAGGTGAATCCCAAAGTCTTCATGTTCTTTCTCAGCTAAACTTTGCAATACAAACTGCTGAAGGTTTAACTGAAATGTCTGAGGTGACTGAACAATCACATATGCAAGATGCAGCACAACTGAATCTATCAGCAAGTAGAAATGTTGTACTAGATGCTACTAATTCTGATCCGCTTCATAATGATAATAGTCAAGATGGTGGTGAACTTCAGCCTGTGACAGATAATGAGTTTCTTATGAAGGTCAATGAAACAAGTCTTCCAGTGTGAGTAATCTAATCTTTATAGTGTTTTGGTCCTAGTTATTATTAAGATCTTCTTCGATAACCTCTTAAATGCATCTAGTGCTGAAAAGAAGCTTAAATAATTGTTTTAATGCAGTGAAGAAAAAGCTGTGGATGGTTCAAAGCCTGATTCTCTTCCTCAGCAAAACGTTATTCCATTTTCTGAAGAATGGCTAGCTGCTCTTGAGACTGCTGGGGAGGTATTTGATCACCCTTCATAAAAAGGCAACTGTCTATATGTGACTATTAGTTCATACACTTTTCTAGGGTCTTAGTGCTGATAGAGCATACTAGGCTTAAATGTTTACAACCTGCAATGTGGGTGAGTCCATGTGATGTAGCCATGTAGGATCCAGTGCTAATCTCACTGATACAATTTCACCTACATAGATCAGGCATGTGGCTTGAAATTTCACTCTAAATTTCAGAAAGTAAAATAAGAAATAATACTCATTTGGTGCTGAAATCTTTGGATTTTGTATTCTCTTGTCACATGGCAGCTTGTGCACGTTTAATACCTCATCGTGCTGTGGTGAATGTTAGATTTATATGATTATTAATGGATTACTTACCGACTGTCTGGACAATTTTGTAACCTATGTGAATCATTTATTTTTACCTTCATGCATACCATTTTGGTTGCCTTCTTTCATTTTATACAGATCCTTCAATTGTCACAATGCAATGTGCGTATTCTAGAAAGTTCTATCTCTCTTCTGCTCGACTATGTACTTTGTTTTGTTTTACTTATCTTAAAACCCTCTTGATTCCATAACTCGAACTCAACATTAATTCCTACTTTTGTCTCTTTTACCAAAACTTATTGTTACTAAAATGCATTCACTAAGGCAAGGAACAACATCTTGAACCGGATTGAGGACCACCCAAAGAGGGCCCAGGGGACTGACCCTGAGGCCCTGCCCACAACCCAAGGAATTTCAACTAGCATAGGGTTATTTTGGTCACTTTTGCCCCTTTGTCCAGTCCAATCTGACCTAGTTTGATTTAGAGTCATATTAGGAGCTTAGATCTACTTTTATTTTTGAATTTGGGTCCTTATTTGTCTAGTTATTGAAGAATCCTAGTTAGGATGGGATTCCCCTACTCACAATCTACTTCCTACAGGATTCCATATCTACTTCTATTTTTCAGTTTGAATAATTTTTGAGTAAGATATGATAGAGTCCTTGTATGAGCGTGTGAGTCCTTAGTCCTAGTTTGAGTTAATTTCAAAAGTTGAGTCCTAGTGTTAGTTCCATCTTAAATGCTGTAAATAAGTCTCTCTAGCTTGTAACAAATCATACCATATTTAAATAAAACTTGAGAATCAAAGGAGCAAAGAGCTTGAAGTCATTGGTTCCACTGGACGGAAGTTGTGACTGCCATTATGCGAAGAATTCTGCAGAATTTAGAATCCATCGAGTCCCTTGCATTCTTCAAGTAACTACAAGACATCCCCACCCCTAACCCTGCTCCTCTCCTCTCATCCCTTGCATCTGCAGCCTTCCCCATCCCTCCCAAACCCTAAAATCTGCTGTTACAACCCCCTCCACCATTGCATAGCATCCCTCCCCCTTCTCCTTCCCCTTCCTTGCAGCAGCAACCCTGCCTCCCTCATCCCTGTTTCATTAAACCCCCTCTTTTCCCTAACCCTAGTTCAACATTCCCAGCCCCTCTCTTCTTTTTTTTTCTTCTTCTTCTTCTGCTTACCTCTGGCAGCCTAGGAAACCCTGAAAATCCAGAACCCAGAATTTCCCAACCCCCAACCCTAGTTCACCTATATCTCCTATACCAGCACCCCCAATTCCCTCACCCCTTCAGGATTACCTTCCCCATCTCCTTTAGTCACACTCGATCCCTACCCTCATCCATTTCCCTTTTAGGATAATCTTCCCTCACCCTACTTAGCACTCGACCCTAACCCTAGCTCAACCCCTAGACCTAGATCTAGGGTTTGCATCAATCAATTAAACACTAGATCCCTGGTTCACATGATGAACTTTCCTATTCAAATCATCATTGACAAATGTAATCAGATAAGGGTCCAAAGCTATTCCTTGCTGTAACCAATAGCAATGGGGAATCCACTAACGTGCCCATGAACAATTTTCTCATGAGGCTCCTACCAATGTTGGGTTGAGTACAATTATTATGTATCCTGCCTTACCCTTGCTTTTGCAACAATGATGCAACCTTAACTGTAGCACCATGCCATCAATTTACCTTAAATTATATTGACGTAATTACTTGACAGTCCATGTTTCTCTAGAACGTTTTAGGTTAACTATATGGGGACCTTGTTGTAGTATTTTCCTTGTTCAATAAAGAGCCTATGGAGATCTCATGTTGGTTATGGCTAAGCCTTTATGTGTCCCTCCTAAGTAAAGAGCTTCTATTATGGATCTACCTGGCATAAAACAAAAATGTTTCTTGAGAGAGTAGTTTCTCTTCTTAATAGCCTCATTCCATAATTTTATAGTATAGCTTAATAGTTTAATGACTTTATAGTTACTGCAACTCTAGACATCACCTTTATATTGTAGATCAGAAACACAATGCTTCTTCACCATCCGACATTTTCTTTGTGCTTGAAATCTTATTAAACATATTAGTTACCCGTGACAAAACACATAGTACTGAAAATGACAGAGACCAAATATTTGAAATCGAGTCCTACATTTTATGGGATACAAATTAGATTTATATAACCCTGGGTTAAATCTTCAGCTTAATGATTCCCACTCATTGTTTCATGCTAAGATGCATATTGTGTCCTCTACAGGAGATTTTGACGAGAAAAAGTGGGGCTGTGCAAAATTCACCACCTGACAAATCTCTTCCAGAACCCAACCCATGGTCTCCGGTAAGATCTTGTTCTTTCTAGTCATATGAATAATGCTTAAGCTGAATGTGAATCAAAGATGATTTTATGTTTGTCTTGAGTGAAAAAATTTATCCGTTGGCACCAAATGCTCTTTTACTTAAAATATCCGTATTGTCCTCAACTTAAAAGCATTATAAAGCTCTATATTCTATTCAAGTCCCTGAGGCTTTCTATTCTTCCATTGGAGCTAACTGAATGTGTATTTCCATAACTTGAAGACCTTTTATATATGTTGTTCAGCAGACTTGAAGTATTATGATTAGAATATACTTTAATTGTTCATATCACTGTTAAATTAATTTGATAAACACTCCCATTTCTATCTTTTTATCTCTTTATATTTACAAAGTGTCACTTTTTTCAGCTGTTTCAATATCATGTTTTATGCCAATGCTACATAAACTTACTGTAGTTAGTTACTTCTAGTGTGCTGCCTTGTAGAGCTTTCTGTTGGTTCAACAAGAAATATTTTTTGCTAAGCCTCTGCCCTAATTGTTGCAGTTTAAGATTTTTTGGTGGTTCTACTTAAATTTTCTTCATGGTTTGCCCATAGCAGCTTGGATTTTGTGGGCTTGATTAATGTGTTGTTGCTAGACACTTCCGCTGCCCTTAATAGTTACCCAACGAGTAAAAGCTGAATTTAGATGTCTACTGAGATCAACATAAATCTAATCATACTAAAAATTTGGGTCTGTTAACTTGGGGCTGGCTTGTGTCTGGTTTTAAGTTCATTAACATATGGAACTGGCTTGTGTGCAAGTTATAATTCAGTATTTGGTTTTGTAGGTTTAAATTGCTGCAGATGATAATACAAAATCACGAAGGGCATTTGGTCCTCTCTTTTTTTCTCTGTAGAATATATTACTTTAGATAGAACCTTTTACCCTTTCCAATTCTAGTTAGGTAGTCTTGGTCGCTGATTGGATCAAATTCACTGTTGAATCAGAACTTACCCCCATCATTTTGCCCCAACTAATCTAATAAAGAGTTTTGTGACCATAGCAAGCAAGGTTAGATCAATACATGCACATGAGAAAGAAAAAAAGCACTTGAAAACAAGAGAAGGAGAGAGGGAGGAAAAGCCCATATACACTTGTAACCTATCATTGCAGGTTTTGCTTTTATTATAATGAGGTGTGGCTGTTGAAATAACATCAGAACGAAATACAATAATGGGAAGCACAATGTCGTCCTTAGGTCACTTAACCCCCTCATCAAAATATTGACCACTACAAGGGTTGGTAACACTAAATAATGCCACTCAAAACTAACCACTTAACCTGAAGCACAAGCATTACCCACACCCCGGTCGGAGCATCATGCAAAGGAAGTTGGGTGAACCCTTTAGTAAACATATCACCAAGTGGACTAATAGGATAGAATTGGAGCAGAAATCAATTCCCTGGTTATTCATCATTCACAAACTGATGGTTGACCTCAATATGTGACCTTCCAGTAAACATATTACCAAGCTGACTTTGAGGATAGAAACGGAGCAGGAATTAATTTCTTTGTTACTCATCATTCACAAAGTGATGGTCGATCTCAATATGCATGGTCCTTCTGTAAAATACTAGGTTGCTAGCAATCTAGTAGTGCAGTTGGGCTGTTTAACACTAGCGTCAGGTGTAGAAGTTGGTACTGGTAGGTGTAGGGAGCACCACATAGTGGGAATAGTTTATGCTTTTATATAAAGCTTTAATTAGTCTATTAGTTAATCTTATTCATGGTTAGAGATCTTGCGATATCTCGTCTTTCCAGGCTGGCAAGATGAGATCCATGGTGATACCAGAATATTCCTTCAACTCGATCAAGATCTCGGTTAGACCCAACATTTTGGTCTAACCCAGCCAGCTTTCAACCTATTTCACTCAAGTTGAGGTGAGATCCAAGCTCATCTCAACTCTGTTTCTTTCCTCTCGCCTCGTATCTCGATAGCAAGCTCCAAAGGGTGATTCTGGCTAGATTTTTTGCCTGGTTCTCGCTGGATCTTCACCTATAACACTCCTAACACTTCTAACCAAGGTTTGCCACATCTGCATCAATAAAACAAGATCAATCAAGTCCATTTGAAGGAGTTATTGAAGCATTAGGTGAAAATTTTCTCCAAAATATTTTCTTCTTCTCCCAAATATTGTGCCCTAAAGTAGATCTTTGAGTGTGGTTAAACGTATTCTTAACATCTTTGTTTGATCTACACTCCATGGAAAAAAATTGAAGTTTCTGTTGTTAATTTAAATTTTTAATTTTTGGATTTAAAGATACTTAGTTTATGAACAATTCAAGTTATTTGATGTATCTTATCACTTGGTTTTCATTTATATGTCCTAATGGTTCTATATTTTATGTTTTATAACATTGCATGTTCATTTCCGCAACATTTTGGTTTCAAACTTAGGATCGAGTTAAGACTCATACATAGGGTTGTTTTTTCACAAATCTACGGCCACCAGTATGTTTAGAAGACCTAAGATAGGCTAAATACCAACTTTGAGCCCAATTTAAGTTTCTTTTATTAATTAAAATTTTTTGTTTCCAGATTTAAAAATACTTAGTTTATGAACAATTCAAGTTATTTAATGTATCTTATCACTTGGTTTTCATTTATGTCTTTATGGTTATGTATTTTATGTTTCATAACATTACATGTTCATTCCTGCATTTTGGTTTCAAACTTAGGGTTGAGTTAGAACTCATACATAGGGTTTTTTTCTCACAAATCTAAGGCCACTAGTATGTTTAGAAAGCCTAAGATAGGCTAAATACCAACTTTGAGCCAAACCTAACCCTTCGAGATGGCCCTTCGAGATTTATCATATCTTGCCCGAGATCTCGAGCAAGATCTCGGTTTTTCACAAGGGTGAGATTGCCCTCGAGTGTGAGATCCCAGATTCATTGTTACTGTGTTTTTGAATGCTAACCCTACTTTTGACCTAAAACCCTTTTTATCGTACTAATACTTGCCGACTCATCCCAGATTCTAAAAATGGCCCTAGTTGGTCTCCTACCAATCAAGGACTACACCACTAGATATGTCATGTTTGTTTGATTATCACAACCTATTCATAGTTTAGTAACAAGAATTCAAGCTCATTTTCTAAACTTATGTGTGAGCCATTGCTCTGCTACTCTTGTCGATCAACGGTAGTTTACTTTTTATTAATCTACAAAATAAGGTTTCGACCAAATTGTACAACTAGTAGTGGAAGTCTTATCTAAATACAACTTCACCTCCACAATACCAAGTAATGAGCTATTATTAGATACAATAATATCATCAACATATGCAATTTACACAACTATCTTGGAATCTTGATGACAAACAAAATCTAAGTTCCCTCTCCTTTTGGCACCTTCCATGTGGAACTTAATCTGCTGTTCCTCCCCTCAGTTGCTTGGTTCAAACGCCACATCACTGCCCTTTAACCGGCACCTAATGGAGCAACATTGAGAAGCCTCAAAAATCCAACAAGCAACTACTTGAAATGGAGCCAGAAGTTGCCAAGAAACTACCTGTTTTGGTTAAATTATTAACTGACACCGAAAGTACCTCAAACCAGGTATCCTTGTCTTGTTGAAGGCTAACTCTTCTTGCAAGTACAATCTTTAATTATGGATGCTCTGAGAGTAGATCAATGTTGTGGTTGGAAGATATCATATATTCCAAATATGACATGAAGAGATAATTTCAGGTGTTTTTTAGACTTCATTACTTCAGATCTCTTCCAATCCTACTGCTGGAATTTCTTTTTCTTCTTGATTGCAACCTTCAACCAAAAACTGCTTGCAAGGATGCCTGGATATGTACTGATCTTTATAATTGTTACATAATTCCTTGGACCACCTTTATTGCAACTCGTCAATGCAAGGATCATTTTCACTGGAAAGGAGTAGTTGGGTTCCTTCAAGGGTGAACTGATCTTTGGGTCAAGTTTTTGGCTTCACTAACTGATTTGGTAAGCCAATGATTAAGTAACCAATTGTCCAGTCGAGCTGTGGCTCACAAAATAAGTTAGTTAATGGACCTGTATTAACCAATGGGTTACTTAAGATGTACAGTTTGGATCATTTTCTAATGATTGCACCTTAATTATTATTTGAATTGGATTACTGATGTTGATGTGTTCTTTTACAGGTGAGACGAAAGAGCAACCAAGAGATTGGTCCATTTGACTGCACAAAGTTTACCAACTTGCCAAGCAGCCCCAACTGATTTCTTGCGATGGTGGTAGCCTTGTATTTTCTGGTTTACATAATCTGATTTTTTATCCACGTTAAATGAATAAGAAAACTTATATTAATGTCCAAACCCTGTAAGCTCAGTTAGGGTTTGATTCTTTGTTTCAGTCGCTTCAACTTGTAGTTAGATTTGTCTCTAATTTCATGCAAATGTAAACACTCAGTGGCTCCAAAAATGTCATACGAGGTGAGAAGATACTTTAATTTTGGTACTTCCACGGATTTTCAGTAATAAAAGCTTATGACTGAAAAGATGCAACCGATGAGTTTTATTTCTATGGATTTTAAGCCAGAAACCAGTCTGCATCAACTTAAGAATATTATTCAGTAACCACCACCACAATGGCAATATCTACCAGTAAGCATAAAACCTCAAATCATCTGAAGAAAATAGATATGAATTGCCTATTGATATCGTAAGCCACAGCCCTACTGTCAATCTGTGCATCTTAAGTAGGATTTCGAACGGTCCAGATTTAAATTTTGACCAGACAATGAATCTGGGCCGTCGGCTGCTCCGAACGGCACCACGTTCCCGAAGAAAATCCGCTTAAGTCATCCAGCACAGATCATGGTACAGGATAGGGAGATCAGTCATTTAAAATGGGGAGAGATCTCTACTGGAACTAGCTTACAGCATATACTGGTAGTTTGACCCAGATAAGAAATCTATGAGGAAAACTTTGACCCAGACAAGAAATCTATTATCTGACCCTTCAAACTGTGTAGAGAATTTAATGGTGAGAGCTTCTGTTCACATGTAGTACAACATGAAATAGCAGAGTACAACAGACGAGCGATCATTGAATGCATTAGGTGGGATTGAGAAGAGAGAAAAAAACAACAGAGAGTGAAAGGAAGTTAAACCAGAAGCTGTTCAAAGTGGGGCTTCGTTTGTTGTTCCAGGTGATTTTGCATCACTCAGACTTCATGAATTTTCAACCTTTTTTTTACCATTAACAGTTAATTACAGCTTTAAATCGTCCGTTTTTGACACCTTGATCATAGGATTTAACCATTCTAGGGCACAACGTTTTCTAACAAACCCATCATCCACTAAAATCATAACATTTCAAAGGTAGAAATGAGGCAACCACAGCAATAAAATAAACAATTAATCTTAGTTTCACCATTGGTTTTGCAAAGTGTGTCATATGACCATAAACTAAATAAAGCAAATGGTTCTGTACACTGTAGCATGGACTGTACATAGAAGGGCTGTTTGATGAGAATTTCTCAAAACCCCTCAATTTGAACCTGTACAAATCATCCACAAACTAAATAACTGATCCGTGCCTTTGCCTATATACATGATGCCATCAGGCAGAGGAAGAATTCTTCTTCTGTTATCCGTCCTCGAGAGATTCGTTTCAATCCCCACATCCACCAACCATCTACTGCTATATCTTTGATTGAGACTACCTAGACTACTAATTACAAATGCACAAGTTGGAAATCTAAGATAGATGAAAGGAGCCCTGTCCTTCTGTAATAGCATATAGTAGTCGCTCCCTCATCGTTTCCTGTAGAAACAAATGAATTAGAAACTCTATATAACTCAGAATACATAACAAATCATGTGAATTGGGCTCTTAGTGTCACCTTTGAAGAGTAGGGAGGAAGTTTCAGGTAGTTAGCACATGTCATCACACTTGGTAAGTCACCATCAGTCCACTCTCCACAATGCTGTTTGAAAAAACACAAATTATTGAGACAAAAAAATTCAAAGCCACTTGGGGTGATCCAATTGGATATAAAAGATCTAGATAAGTGAGACATTGACAAAAATAACCTACCTTGCGAACAATTGTCAGTTTTGGGTTTAGAGATGCTAAGCCACCTGGAGGGAGACGAGGTGCTCCAGTAACAAATTGCAAGAACGCTCGCCGCTGATTACATTCGAATTCTCGAATAATTTCCAGTAACTGCAATTTACAAAAGAAATTTGAGTGAGTAATCACATGTGTTAGCTCCCAGTTAGAGAGTGATAAGTTGATACTCACATTCATGATGGGAGGACTGCTAGATGTGTAGCCGTGATCGAACTTGATGTGATCCAAGAGCTCAGTGGACTGCAAGGAAATAACCAACATGAGTTCTCAATGTGTCTTATCACTCTAATCAGCACATATAAAACAAATATAGTGAAAGATACATACAGCCCAAGCATCCTGCTCCCCACATATCAAACGTTCAAGCTCCTCTTCAGCAAAAACCTGAAGATTCTTAAGCGGGAAGACCTGCAAATCAAGTAACTAGTCATTTAAGATGTTTCAATGAAGTGCTACAGTCACATTATAGCATGTAGTTTGATAGCCACTCACGGAAAAGGAAAAGATTAATAACCTTCTTTTCTTGGGTTAACACTTGGGTCTGTTGAATTTATTATTTATTATCATCAGTTTTTGTAGTTGGGGGGAAGGAATGAAATTGTTCTTATATAAAGTATGTCTTTGGTGGTTCTATACTAGTACACGATGAAAGCTGATCCATATCACTGTCTAGTCAGATGCAACCATTCCCCTACCCCCAGGTTCAGGTCTGCTGTCCTTGGGCTTAGGGCCCCTTCCCCCAACTCTCTAGTTGTAGCCCCCTCTTTGTATTTTCTCCCTTTCTCCTCCGGGGTTTTGGTAATGAAGTTCTTTATTAATCCAACCAAAAAAAAAAAAAACTCAATACAGCAGACATAAAGGCTGTGATACATCAAAATGAATAGAAGGCATAAAAACATGATAGAGCAAAAATCTCATTATCTTATGAAAACCCTGAAACAAATAGAAAGACAAGTAGTTCACCATCTCAGACAGAAGGTAAAACAAAAGTGGGACGAATGAAAAAGAAAAGAAGAAAATTTATCTATGGCAAGACACCTATGGTCAAGATATTCTTCTACTGCTTTCTTTCCTAGGAGAGCATTATACATGAACGCAACCATCTTCCACAATATCCTGTTATTCATACACTCAGATATTCAACTATTCCTTTCTTTCCTATAAGAGCATTGTAACATAAAGGCAACCATCTTGCACAATATCCTGTTACGCCCCACCTATAGCAGCTACAAGATGAGGGATGGACATCCGTTCTTCATAGGAGTTAGCATAGGATCTCTCCGGGGCTAGCTTATGATGTCCTTGCCATATTTTCAGAATATATTATACTGTTGACCAATGTATGTTTAATAATTTCTGTTACACAAGATCAAACCATCCTTGCTTTGTTAAATTTGGGCTGGCTGCATATTAAGATAGTGTGCTGGTAATACCAATGTAAGATAGAAACAGTCAATTATTTTTTTGGAGAGGCTCAACCATATTTTGACTAAATGAGATCTAGGAAATATCTCCATTTATATTCGTATAATGAGTCCAGATGACATGCAACAGTAGAATAAAAAACTAAAAGAAGATGATAAAGAACCTATTGACCAAGATCTTGACCCACTACAATGTATACCCACCCCATATCTCAACCAGTATGCATAGAAAGGATTTAAGGATCCAAACAGAAGTCCAGCACCTCCGAACAACACTTGCACTGAAGATTATATGATTCATCTCCCTTCAGCTCCCATGTGTATGCTCCCCCAACAAGCACCTCCAGGCCATACTTGTCAGTGCATTGCTTTAGCACTGTACACATCCCCTAACGTGGGTCCATTGCAACATAGCATGCTCAGTAGACACTTCATGAATTTACTAATATATGTCTACTATTTTCCTTTTGATGAATTATAGCTCATCAATGATCAATGACATTGTGGTCACTAAGCTACACTACTATATGTATTTGCTAGACCCAAAAGCAATTACTAAGTTTCATCTTTCACATGACAAGAATCTTAGGTATGAGTTGGACCTGAAGAAGCCAAATACAGGTTCTTTCAGGCCAAAGCTTAACCCTAGAATTAGGCCCCTATATGGATTATCAGCAATTGGTCTTTAAGTTCATTATCGCCTTCGGCCCCAGTTCCTTACCCATAACCTTCCAAATTGTTTAGTTATATAGTGGCTAAAACTATCATTCTGCTGCCTCAAGCATCTCTATGAAAGATGATACTCTAGGTCCACCGACTGAAGCACATATTAATGAGTTCTATGACAGCTTCTAGCATAAATCCTGAATGAGGGATAATCAATGCATCAGAAAGAATAGATGCCCCTATGGAAGTATGTTTTATGTCATAAACTTCAAGAGTATTTTCTCAAACAGAATAATGAATTTCCCATACTTAAATTTCCAAAGAAATAATATCATAAATTAAAAGACTATTACTTGTAACAAATCCAAGGCAGGAAACTATGTTCTTAATTAAAAAAATCAGAAAGGCCATCACTAGTAAGAAAAGAAATTTAAGATAGCATACTATA
This sequence comes from Hakea prostrata, assembly GCF_041222555.1. Lineage (NCBI taxonomy): Eukaryota > Viridiplantae > Streptophyta > Magnoliopsida > Proteales > Proteaceae > Hakea > Hakea prostrata. Next base: position 8,887,940 of record NC_142601.1, read on the forward strand.
TTTTTTTTAATAATCATAGTGTCAATACTTGAGAATCATATCAACATACCATGTACATCACAGCATCAGAGACTTGGGAATCATATAACACTTACAAGCAGTTTTTTGTTTATGAAAATTACACCAGAAGAATAGCTTTTTCCAGGCACACAATGATCCTCTCATCTAGGTTTCAGGACAGGGGAGAGAGGGATTTGGAAAGAAAACTAAAAGATTTGCAGCAAACAGTGATTCTATATAAGGATACAAACCTGATTAAATCCTGACTTGAAAGCTTCAACTTGTTCGTAAATTCCACTCTTTACTGTTGCATCCACCGTTAGTGAAATAAAATTTTCCAAGTTATTCATATTTACCTAAGAAGCATTGAGTAAAAGGGTTATATTCTGGAAATGGAATAACAGAAGAACAAATACAAATTACCAAAGTATTGTATGCAAATTCATTTTTTTAATCCAATAAGAAAGGACTTACCATTTTATGTTCAGGTCCTGAGGCAAGAATATAATCAGGATAGCCAGGAAGAGTAAACTCAAGGAAGAGGTCCTCAATTCGGGTATTTCGGAAGCATGACTCAGACGGAGACATTCCAGAATTCACAGAAACAGATTCCAATAATTTCTTCCTATCAACCAGAGCCTGAAACTCTAGCAGGGTTCTTCCGAGCTCAGGATCAAAGGACGTGATGTCAAACATATTCAGATCCTATAAATGAAAATCATTGACAGAATGGTAAATGTCAAACCAAAAATTTTAACATTACGCAATACATATATAGGCTAATGTGGAAAGGAATCAAAAGAATCATGAATGTGAAAGGCACCTGTTCAAGAATTAGTTTACAGAAGGCTTTAGATAAGGGAATATCTAGGACCCTTCCTTCCTGAAGAGCTTTTGCTACAATCTGTCCAAGAAGGAAAAACTTTCTCACCACTTCAGAGAACTGTATCCCATCTGAGGTACCCATCGAATCCAACCATGGACGAGGAAAAAGCCCAAATGGAGCCACCACAAATCCAGAACTTTCCATATGTAAGCTTTTCCCAGAAGTAGAACTGTAGTCTTCTCTCCACATACCCAAACCCATCTTTTGGAACTCCTGACTAACAAGGGTATAAAACTCCATTGTTGGGCCCAGTCCTGTACCAACTTCTTCATTGTACTCAACTTCGATAACAGTTTTACGCTGGGCATACTGGTCCATCATCTGTGCAGCAGAATCCAAAATGCGGCTTCGGCAAACTAGAAACTTTTTACGAGATACGGTAAGACCATTCAATCGCCTGTCATTTGGAGCATTTGGATGAGATTGATCTCGTGAGGAACCAAACACGGTCAACCGGAAATATTTAACCCTCACATCAAAACCAAATAGAAATGGGCAAATGGCCATTATTTGGCTACACCATGAAGGCATTCCACCAATAGACACAGCAAGTGAATCACGCATTTGCTGTTCCAGTTTTTCTGTTAACTTGCAGTTTACAAACTCAGTCCTTGGTATTGCAGGTACTGCAACCTTCAAATCATTCAGGTCATTGATTCTCCCCTCAGCGAAGGCACGTAGTCTTTCACCAGACATTAGATGAAATGCATACCTACTCAGGCCTTCCAAAATCTTGAGCAGAAATAATATATCATAACATGGGTTTGATTTCTCCAAATCACAAGGAAGTTCAGAAATCAACATGCTGGAGAAAAACGGAATATTCTGCCAAAATTCCCCTCTATCCAACATGGAAGAAATTATAGAATCATGAGAAGGATTTGATTTCACTTCCACAGCTTTCCTATATGTTACTTTGTATACTTCACTCCAGAATCTTGGGCCCACAATTACATCATTCTCAACCTTTGCTTGTTGTTGCAGAATTGCTTGATAGAGGGTCAATGACCGGTCCAGCTGTCTTCCTTCTAGGTAAAATATCAACTTTGGGGAAGAATCAGCATTGCTACAGGATGCAAGATGTTCTGTACCTTCAATATGTTCATCACTAGATACAAAATCAGAGGTAGTTGCTGCATGGAAGAGCAAAGATCCCTCAGACTATGAACCAAAATGGAAAACTGAAAAGCTTATTTTCTGGTTTTAACTTTTTGACGTCAATGTATGACAACCTAGATGAGTCAACGACTTACCAATTGCTGAATCTTGGACTCTCAAGTTGGCATCCTCAACTGGAACATATTGTACATCTTGGGCTGTAGACCCCTGATACAAAAATGCAAGCAGGAGTGAAGGAGGTGGACCATAGCAAAATGCAATCAGGCAATGGAAATGGAAGAAACTTGAACTGAAAACAACACAGACACTAAAGACTTACAGGAGATGATTGGTTCAGGGATGTGCTTGTATCACCTGGAATAGCTTGGATTAGATCACCTGCTCTTTCATCTTCTACAGAAGAATTGGGTACATTAGGCTTGTCTTCCTGCATCAAATTAAGAACGAAATGAAGCACCAGTAACAGAAAACTAAAATTTCTCTTGGAAAAACATGAAGAATCTCATATACAGTTTATATGTAGAAACATCAATTTAAAAAAATTAACTTTGACTATTAAATTTTAAAGTTATAAGCAACAGAGCGAGAATATGACAACAACCTGCACCGCTGGCAAATCAGATGATAAATCATTAGTCTTCCCCATGTCAACTTGAACATTGTCTTGATGAGACCTTGCATCTGCATGTTGAGGAAGAGGCAGACTCGTTTTTGGAGGAGTGGAGGACTGACTCATCAAATTGTTATGTTCGCCTCCAATAGAGCTAACTTTGGGCCACAGAAAACCCTCAATGGCATCAAAAGAAGAAAAAGGTTCAACTGTTAGAATATCTCCAGGGTAACTGCTTAGGCCTGACTCATCCTCAGCCTTCACAAAATGAACTTTTAAACAAGGATGGATAATGCAACGCCCACTTGGTACAGTAGCATAGGTGTTTCTCATCTTGGCGATATGGCTCAGAATAACAGGAAAATTTTCTATGGAAGAAAATGCACACTGCAGTTTCCTTATTAGAACAGCCAAATGTGTATCCTCCCAAACTCCATAAGTAGAGGAAAGACAAAACCTAGCAAACATCTCCAACCTCCTTAGCACAGAAAGAAAACGAGTAGATAAGCCATGGAGATCTGTCTTTCCCTCTAGATACATGCCATTGGATAGGTAATTCACAAGGGATTTCACTATCCCACTTTCTATGAACTCAAAAGTTGAAATTGGTTCCCTTCCACTGAGCTCTGCCATCATCTGATGCAATATTTGATATAACTTCTCTTCTTGTTGAGAATGGACATCACTACCAGTGGACATGCTCAAATTATCAGTTAATAATGCACAAAAAGTTCGAAGTTTCTGCAGAGTTTCAGTTAACCCTATCTCAGAGTTCTGTGATGCTGTAAGAAAGTATGTGGCCTTTATATGCATTGCTAGAACATTAACAGAATCTTCTTTGATCTTGCAATCTTGTATTTCTGAAGATGAAGAGCAGTCAGCATCAAAAGCAAAACATAAACACCTGCGTACATCCTTTGAAGCTAATCTTTGGTCTGATCCAATCAGGGTGCTGCAAGATGTTGGTACAGTGAGATATGAATTTCTTTCATGTATCAGAAGTGCATCAATGGCATAAACAACACCCTCTTTTACAAAAGTACTCAAGAAAACATCAGGGAGTTTTGACAGCAGAGTCTCAGCAATTCTTAGAGCAGAGATCAATACATGATGATCCTTCCTTGTAAAAACTCCAGCCAAAAAACTGCCAATTGAAGACAGACAAAAACTATTAGTTTCAGTTTAGATGTCACATTTATCTAGTCTAATAGAGAATATCATTCACCTTGAAATATTGGTGTTCTTAACCAAGTCAAGAAGCATGTCAGATCTGCTGAAATAAACAAACTTGTTGATAATAGAAAGGCAGCCATGGCAAACATATAAATTTGCACCAGAATTAACCACCTGTCCAAGAAAGGGAAGAAAATGTTACAAAGCTATAGACACTGAAAACCAGAATAACAGCCTCTGGGAATCAGGGACCAACCTGGACCAAGATGGGAAGGATGTCAACCCCAAACTGTCTCAGAATTTCAGGCTGTTCTATTAGAATCTTTTCCTTATCAGAAGCTTGCTGAACATCTTCACTGCTTCTAGATGATGAAGGAAGAAGCTCATTTATCAACTTGAGGAGTTCACGTACCTATGACAAATAACAATCTATTAAATCCTCCTTATACAAAACTATCTAATTTTGTTTTAACAATTTAAAAGTTATTATTCAACTTTAAATATTAAAAATTTAATTGATACCTTAACAATAAGTTGTGAATACCATAGTATATAAAATTTTTGATAAGCAAATAATTTGAAATTCACTTTAACCGGTAACAACTAATAGAAACTTTTTAAAGGGAAATTATCAGTGCCACCCCCTTAGTTACCCCTTAATATTAATGCCACTCCCTAATTTTTCAATTTATCAATGAGACCCCCTAGTACTAACACCGTTAGTCTAAGTTTGTCTTTATTTGTCTATTTCCAATTTTTCAATATCATGAAGATGCAAAAATGGAAGAAGAGTGGATGTTGACAATGGAGGAAGATAAAGACAAGTCAAGCGTACGGTTTCTGTTCAAGGGTATTCTTGTCTTTTTGACAAGTTTAACTTGCTTACATCAGCAAGTAAGCTTGATTTCCTAACAGCAGGGGGCGTCACTGATATATTCCCCCCGCCCCCACCGTATATAATGGTTTCCTTTGCCACAGTTAAGTGGGAGGCATAACACATCTTTCCTTCTTTCTTGTATTCATTTTTGTTTACTTTTAGATCATTGTCCCCTTGATGTCCTACTCTAGCAACATATGTTTCTATTTTATGTTCTTTCTACTTTCCATAACTCTTCTAATTTAGTTCCTTCTTTACCAAATTCATTCCCAACTTCCATTCTTTAGTTACCAATTTCACTCCTCACTTTCTATCTTGGTTCCACTTGCTATTACTCGCAATATTTGCTCTCTGTACTTGAGTCCAAGATTTTGTTTATAGCAACTTCCTTCATTTATTTCTAAATGAGCCTCTTTAGTTCTAATTTTAATTTCAGATCCTGATATTTATCACCTAAATCTACTGATTGTATTTTGACAAAGTAGTAAATTTGACAACTAGCTATCTTATGAGTTTCTCAATCTAGGGTTGTTTCGGTAAGTTGGTAAATTTTAGTTTCAATACTGAGTCCCTAATCTCTATGGCACTCGAATACATGAGATTTTCTAACCCAAATCTGCAGCCAATTAGAACGCCATGTTAGAGATCCTGTTTTCACTTTCGCAGTCATTTTTATCTCAGGTGCTGTTTGCAAGATTTAACCTCCAATTGACATTGTTGCACATCAGATCTCTTCTCCAATATTCTGGCATTTCTTTCTGTTTAAATCTTGTAAGTTCTGCTGCTTAATTCCAATCTCAGAGCTGTTTTCTCCAGTGTTCTTTTTTTGGGGGTATTTTACCCCGTGCTCTTTTAGTATTTGTCCTATTGAGTTGCTTGTTATTATGACTTTGGCAATGGTACATGCCAACACGTTTATTTTGTGATTCTGTCAGACGTTATATTCTAATGAATCATTGCAATCCATTGTGAGAGTTAGTCCACCACCAGCCTATGACCTATCTATTCCGACCCAAGATTTTCCTTTCCTTTAAACACCCTTAGGCCTGGGCAGCTTAGCTGGGCTAGGTTTCTAATGTGTGTGAACTAGGGTTCGACTTTCAACATATGCATGATGTGCCCATGAAGGACTCATGACACACATGAATGAATAAAATTTCAGAACCTCTAATTCTATCACTACCACAAAAAATGTTTTATCCCTCGGAAACTATCATTGGTGCATTACACAAGAATCATTTTAAGTTATGTTTCAAAAGAGCATCAAACTGGATTGCAACACGAGAAGCTAAAGATGAAATCTTAGATGAAATAATAAAAACCTGATTGGAATTTGCATCACCCGTAATAGGATAAAGCAAGCCATGAGTGATATCATAGCTAGACAAAATGTGCTTGAGCATGGTGCAAATGTCGAGATCAAAAAGTGTCATGACAGCTACAACTGAACCAGAGGCAAGTTTAGCTAGCATCCCAATCAAACCCTGCATATCAATAAGAATAAATTTCAACCATATTCAAATTAGATTTCAATGTTAAAAGCTGATGAAATAGAAAATGAACTAGCAAGTACATACAGAATGAATCGGTTGGCTGAGAGTGGTTCTGCCGTTTAAAGCAATAAGATTTGTAGCTTGATGTATCACTCCATGCTTGCAGAGTTCATTCAACATCTCAGGCGAATGACTCACCCTCTCCACTATTCTTATCAAGCAAATGGCAACGTTTTCAACAAGCTGCATAATTTACAAGAATGACAAAAAAGGAACACAATGAGACACTCAGCCCAATCATAGAATTACAATCCAAAAGCTATTATATTAAAAGACAGTGAATAAATGATAGAAGATCAACTTAATACTAGACAAAAAAATTTTATCAGAATACTACAAAATAAAATGAAGAAGCTAAGGATTAGTGTAGATCTCCTTTCTCGCTGAGAACCAAACACGCTGTACAATCCTTCTCTCTGTAAATCTCTTCTGTCAATTTGTTTTCATTTCGGAGGAACAGTGGAGGTAGATCAGCTTTTTTCCTCCATCATTCTTTCAGATTTTTTCTTTTTTATCTTTTATTTGGTAAATATTAGGGGAAATTTCCATCTCAAATGAAATTCATTCCAATGATGAAGACCACAAGCGATGAATCCCCAACCATTAAAGTACTGTATTTCAGTCCACTCTATGTGTGTGCTTCACTGTCTGCCCGGTGCATGTGTTCCATCTTCCCCAGTCTCTTTAATGGGGAATGGAGTCATCTTCCAGATGGGGATCCTTTATTTTGGTGCACCTCAAATACTAAGTTTTTTGGTGTGCCTCAAAAAATGAATTCATGGGAAGATTTCAAGAGCATAGAAAAGAAATCATTCCGCGCGGTGGTTCGCGTTGTTCAAAGCGCATCCATGGAATTCTAGGAATTGATTCAGCAGTCTCAGATAACATCAGTGCCGGATCAGACACAGGCGGAAGATGATACACATGGCAGCCGCAGAGGAGTTAATTACACTTATCACTTAGCAGATGGTGAAACAGTACGAGCAGTTACAGTGCCGTCTGGAATTAGTTTGGTTGAGGCACATAGTTTTTGGGAAGGAGTCTGGATAGTTATTCCACTTGAATTTCAACGTACTTTGGTGCCCAAAAAAAGACCTAACAGCTTTGTCCCATCCTCAAGGCAGTTGGTTTGGCTCTGTTCCTATGGAAGATGCCTTGTTGACTCGGGAAGCAATGCAATTTGCATTAAGGCATGGAATGCTACAACTAGAGTTTTGCTCCGATCCTCTAGCAGTGGTGTATTACTTATCGGAATGTTGGGGATCCTTACTTGATAAACATATTTTGGATGATGTATTAGAGCTATGCAAGTCTCTTGTTTTTTATGTTTTTGTTCATGTTCCAAGGGTGTCAATCTACTTTGCAGACTCCCTGGCAAAGAGGGCTCTATCACTTCTGCGATTGACAGATTTGCCCGTTTCCACTACCCAGATTGAGGAGATTCTTAATCCAGGAATTTCTTCGTGGTAGTCTTAATAAAGTTACTATTTCTATCCAAAAAAAAATAAAATTGAAGAAGCATGATACAATAGATTACTCATCTGATAGTAAAACCAAAACCAATGATACCTTTGGGTCTTCATGTTGGATAAGATTGCATAGAATAGGAACCGCCTCCATATAAGGTGCAGAACAGTCAGACGGAAGCTTCTTGCATATGTTTGCAACAATGGAAAGTGCAACCCTCTGAGACAGACAAATAAAAAATCAGTGCAAAAAGCAGAAGAACTTTATTACGTTGCAGAATTGGGAACCAATTTCTCACCCAAAAAAGAAAAAGAATTAAAGATAAACTCCTCTTCAGAGCTTGTGATGTAATAGTAAAGAATATCAACAATATTCTACATTAATGTACCAATGTCAATTTACACAAGGACTAAGAGAAACAAGAGTTTTTCCAACTTTGTATATTCATAGCTCTCACCTGAACGCTTGTACAGAAGAAGTCAATATACTGTAAGACGGCCATAATTGCCCCAGCTTGAGAGCAGGCAAGTGGATGATCATGAGAGATCTTTTCCAGTGCTTGTAAACACTACATAAGATGGAATAGAATAACGTAAATTTGACATTCCAGGCAACTCATCAAAAAGGAATAGTGGAGCTAAACTTCAAGGAACCATTATCAAGTATGTACCTGTTCTGCTACGTCCAGATACTCAATTGCCATTAGTCTAGAACAAAGAGCAGGAACTGCCTCGTGTCTGACGAGAAACGCAGAAGATCGGGGCAAAACATCACAGAGGTAAGTGACAGCCCTAATGGCAAATAGCATTATATCCGGATTGTTATCATGCCTAACCAACTTGACCAAGACAGGAGCGAAGGCGTCAGAGGAGAAACCAGGGAGCGAATCACCTGTACAGAACGACAATAACTCGCACAGCTCCGTGAGGGCCGCGAGCTGGCTACCAGGATCAGCATCGTCCTCCAAGCTTGTCAAAATCCTTTTGAATTTAGCATGGTCACCAGAAGATCTTTGAGGATGATACTCACGCAAGTTCCTGTGTCCATGTTCAGAATCATCCAATCCGTCAGAATCACAAGACCCATATCCTGAATCTCTATCCAAGTCGCCTTCTGATCGCCCTGATGCAGAAGCAGACGAAGAAGTCTCCATATCACATTCAGGCGCTTCAGAGGCAGAATTTGTGGCAGCCATGTGAGCTTGTAAACATGAACTCGAAGAACCAGGCCTGAACTCTGATGAGCTACAAGCCCTCTTATCTGCTCGCAAGGGATCGGCAATCTCTGCTCGTTTGCGGCCTCGGTTTTCCATATCAGACTAAATCAGCAACAAGGGAAGAAAGATAGAATCCTGAAACACACGAACTCTCGATCAGCACAAACTACAACGAAACCTTAAATTTATGATTAATGAAACCAGTTGAAGTCGACTCAAACTCAAAGTCATGTATCCGTGGATAACACGATACTTAACAAAAATTAAAGATTTTCATATATGGAAAACCACCACATAATTGATGTCTCCTAATCATATTCAAAGTCGGCATCCATCCGATAGATTAAAAACAAAATTCTCAAATCTCCTTAACAACCTTACTCCTTTTCAACTATCGACGATCGTCGATCAAAACTGAACCCCCAAAAAATTTTAAAAAAATAAATAAATAAATAGATGAAAACAAAATAACTAGGTGAGAGACCAGAATGAAAAGAGACACTGGTACCTTAATGTTATTTACAAGTTACTCAAATAGTAGTTATTGATTTAGAGTTTGTTCTGATCTCTAGTTCTTCCGAAGAACACGGAAAGCTAGGGTTCTATTCTCTTTCTCTCCCTCTCTGTCTACACTTTAATTTTTATTTTTCCCTTTCAAGGTTTGTTGCTTACGAAATCTAAGAACGAAATTCCAGTGATGACGAGATTGAAGGAGGAGACTATTTCTGTGTATATATGAATAAGGAGTTCGTATCGAATTCGTACTGCTTCAAAAAGAAGAAGAAGTTGCAGAGGAACAGGATTCCCCGGAGAATTTGCACCACCGTCTCCGTAACCTTCGCGTATTTCCTATTAAATCTCTGAATCCTACTACGTTTATTATTTCACTTCGCGCGTTACCGCTATGTGCCCTTTATCTTTCTGAAATGACAATTGACACCCTTAGAGTTGTGGTGTCAAATATTTTGCAACTGCTATAAATTATGAAATTACCTTTACGCCCCTTATAATATACAAAATCCCTCCGGTGAATGTCCAAGACGGAGACCTATCTCTGTACGGTGGGGTGAGTAAATGACCTCACCGCCTTCCCCATCCCCGAAAATACAAACGGATCCCCCACACATGGATATTTCTTTATTTTCCTTTGGAGGTGAGTTCTTTTACCGTCTCACCCCTAACCCACTGGAACAAGCATGTAATAACGACATTTTTCTCTGGTAAAAATGTAATATCGACTTTGTAGTTTTTACAAGTATAAAACAGATTCGCTTTACCTATAAGATACCGATATTTTTTTTAATTATTCTACAACAAAAAAATATCTAAAATCTTTATTTTTTTATTGCCAACCCCGATTTTTTATTTTTTTATTGCCAACCCCGATTTCCAAGGATTTGCCCTGACTAATTAGGTGTTGCATCCACAAGGTTTCGATACCGGAACCTTGCTTAAGCGGATCAAGCTGCTTACCACTTGGACCAACCTCCGTTGGTCAAAAAAAAAAAATTTCTTTAATTACTAAAAAAGAAATACTTGTTATAAATAATATTTATTTATGGATGTTCATTACCCCCAAATAGATTGTACTTCCAATTGAAGATCCTCATAATGCAATCTAGGTAATTCACATTCTCATATTATTGAATATCACAAACATCTCATTATACAATATTGGTAGCCAATATTTCCATAGTCTGATAAACCATATCAGAGAAAATGTTAGTTCCATTATAAATATGTAACGAGTCTAATGACTAACTCAATAGAAGAGTTGAATTCATCTTGTCTTTCTTCTTTGTATTCAATATATCTTCTTTATTTTATAACAATACTTTTCTTCTTTTTATTTTATGAATGATACATATACAGGCTATACTCACAATCATAGTATATATACAAATTACATTTAGAGATAAAATTACCCCTGAATCAGCACCCATTTGCATAGTTATCAAGTCAACAACGCGAGAGGCGAGTCGATAGAGGACAATGCAAACCAACACGACAACACCACACCAAGTTGCCTTGACCTGAAAAAGAGCGAGGGCCAATGTACAATCTTTTGGCGAAATTCGGTGAAATTTTGCCAAATTTCTGCCGTTTCGGTGAAAGGCGAACCAAAACAGCCCACAGAATTTCGAAATTGCGAATATCACCCCGAACCGAAACGGGCACTGAATTTCGACATTGCAGAATATCTCCAAAAAATATCAATATTTTGCCGATTTCTCGCGATTTTTAGGTGATTCATCTCGCGATTCTATAGAAGAATCTTCAGGTTTAATGGATAATCTTACCAATTCTGTCCCAAAGATTCAATACTGCCAAATGTGATTAGAATGGAGAATCTACATAAAATAATTCCTAGAAATAATTCAAATTAGGAAGACATTTTATAGCAAAATCTTCAAGATTAATGAGCAATCCTACCAATTATATTCCAGTGATTTAGGCCTCAAAAGTTAACGTGCTAAATGTGGTTACGGAAGAGTATATACATAAAAGAATTTTTGAAAATAATTTAAATTATGAAGGGATTATGTAATGGACTCTTAAATGTTAACGGGTAATCTTTCCAATTATGTCCGAATGATTTAGGCCTCAGAAGGTAACTTGTTAAATGTGGCTAGGAAGTAGAATTTATAGAAAATAATTCAAATTTATCGAATATTGGCATCAAATTAGGGTAGACACCAAGTTTCAACCTAAAATGAAAAAAAAAAAAAAAAAACCACCCGAAATAGGGGTCGAAATGTGGGGGAAATCTCGCCAAAATTTCGGCGAGATTTCACTATTTCACCAAGTAGCAAACCAACGAACTTTACCGAAATTTCTTTCTTTGGCGAGGGCGCCTGACAACTATGCTCATTAGTATAGCCCAGTGACACAAGACCAACCTTCTTCTCTATGATTAGTGTTAAGCGTTTGACTTGATCTAACCTAATCTAGTCCAACCACCATATGATCATGTCGGATTTTTCAGTAAATATAGGGCAACAATATAGCACGTATTTTTTATTTTTTTTTGGTAACAAATAAACGGGGTTTAGCAACCCTAAAAAAGGAAAACTACTCAAGCATGCAAATCTTATCCGCCAATAGGATCTCCTCCAATTCTTGGGGTGGATCCAGAAAGAATTGCGAAGGTTCCTCTAAAGAAATCGGTCTCTTCGTGATCCAGCCAGCAACGTAGTTGGACTCTCAATACACATGTTGGAATCTAATTCCTTCATAGCTTCTCACTTCTTCCTTTATTGCATGCACCACTCTTGCTACTTTCCCTTGTATTCTTGCATTAGGCTTTAACAGATCAATAGCTATGAGAGAGTCTGATTCCACATATAAAGGCATGAAATTCTTTTCGTGTGCAACGTTAATTCCTTCATAGGTCGCTTGCAATTCATCTTCTAAAATATTCATCTTCATTTTTCTCTTCACGAAGCCTCCAAGGAAGATGTCTTATGTGTTGCGAATTACACCTCCTATCTAACTGTATTCTCCTTTGCATAGTGATGCATCCACATTTATTTTGAACCATCATTTCTCAGGATTAATCCATCCACTAGCACTTCTAGGGCATTTGGGTTTTATTGTTTCCTCTCTATTCGTTCCCCACATCATTTTAACTTGGTTGAAGAGGTCTAAACAAAGCTCTGCACCGTTTCCTGGTCTGGTGAATATTTCTTCATGGCTTTCTCTATTTCTCCAATACCAAATTTTATACACCACACAACTGAACTTTATCGCCCAATCTGGGTACCAATCTTGACTTTTTCCACATAAATTAAGCGTTAGCTAGTCCTTTTGATTACTCCTAAAGAACCATGTTAATTTGCATTGACTTCGGCAATAGTTTATTCCAAATGCCAAGAGCAAATGAACAATCTCTAAAAATGTGAAATGTACTCTCTGATTCACATAAATAGAATCTGCATGATGCATGAGATTGAAGCTTCATTTTTCTTAATCTAACATTTGACTGTAGCCGGTTGTGACTGAGAATCCACAAGAAATTACAAATTCTATTTGGCATCTTGAGTTCCAATAGTTTTTATTGAATATTGGATTCGATATAGATTCCTTCTCCGCCTCAAGCATCTGGTACACCATTTTAATGGAAAAGCAGTCATCTGAAGATGGGTTACAGAGCAAAATGTCACACCCTTCCTCTTCCTTTGGTGTTGGATGTTCTAGAATTTTTGTACATATTTCCAATGAGAGGAGATGCTGAACCTGATCCCATCGCCATTCATAATTGTCATCAACATAATTGTAGATTTTTTTCTTTCATCATATCTTTTGAAATTTGACATGTGGCTTCATCTAGAAGGTGTTCCCCTGCTGCGATCCATTTGTCCTTCCAGAAAAAAAATTATTTTCCCATTACCTACCATAAATTTGCAATTTTTTTGAACCATTTGAGCCATCCTACTCATTGCTTTCCAAATGGGGGAGTTAGTAGGGCAGGTAGCAAACCTTTCTTTCCGTTGATCACCTCCGTATTTAGCTTTCAAAATTGTTGTTCACATGTTTTCTTGATTCATAAAATTTCATAATAATTTCATCAAAAATGCTTCATTTACTGTCACCAAATTTCTGAAACCTAAACTGCCCATCTCCTTCGATTTACATAACGTCTCCCAACGAATGAGATGAGCGCGTTTTTGACTCTGAGTGTCTCCCACATAAAGCCGCGAGCTACCTTCTCCACTTCATGTAATATTCCTTTAGGGAGGGGGCCTGATTGCATCGAATAGATGGAAATTGACATAACTACTGATTTTGCAAGAGTAACTCTTCCAGCCATGGAAAGAGAACTTACCTTCCAACCAATGAGTCGTTGCTTAACTTTCTCCAAAATTTGCTTATAATTCTCATTCTTAATCCTTCCATTCCAAATTTGAACTCCAAGGTACCGACCAATATCTTCTGTTTGCGTAAATCCACTTGCCTAGGTAATTTCTTTCGCTCGCTCTCTGTTAGTATCTTTTGAGAAGAAAATTCTTGTTTTTTGGATGCTTACTTTGCTGCCAGAAGCTTCACAAAAATTGTCCAGACACCTATCAATAATTTCAATTTGTTGCATCGAGAAAAGTATAACATCATCTGCAAACATTAGGTGAGATACATTTGGGCCAGATCTTCCCACTTTAATTGGTTTCCACCTATTATTAGAGACCACATCTTGAATACAGTGAGCTAATCTTTCAATGCACAAGACGAAGATGTAAGGTGATAAAAGATCACCCTGACGGATTCCTCTCGATGGTTTGAATGGAGTCGTAGCTTCATCGTTCCATAAAATTCTTAAACTGGAAGAGGTAATACAATCCATGATTAATTCTACTAATTTATTTGGGATTCCCACCATAATAAGGGTCTCCTTAGTAAAATCCCATCGCAGACGATCATAAGCTTTTTCTAAATCAATCTTAATAGCCATGTTGGAAGTTCTTCTAGATTTGCTTCTCATAAAATGGAATATTTCTTGAGCAGTGATGATGTTCTCTTGTATATGTCTTCCTGGGACGAAACTGACTTGATTAGGAGAAATCCAATCTGACATGAATTCTTTCAACCGATTTGTGATAACCTTAGTAATGATTTTGAAGTTCACATTACAAAGGGAGATGGGCCGAAACTATGTCACTTTCTCGGGTCTTTCCACCTTAGGAATTAAAGCAATGAGTGTTTCATTTAATTTATGATTCAGCCTCCCTTCAAATACTTCTTTAACCATATTCACGACAGAGCTTCCAACAGTCTCCCATGACTGCTGATAAAAAACGGCGTGAAAATTATCAGGTCCCGGAGCTTTCTACGGGCCCAAGCTTTTAACAACTTTATGAATTTCTTCCCAACCAAAAGATTTAGTGAGAGTTTCCAAAATAGGACATACTTTAGGGAAGCTATGTAGGGAGTGAAGTACATTTCTAGTAATCATATCATCTTCAAATAAATTGATAAAAAAGCTTGTAACGTGCTCTTTTAGATTTTATGGATCACTAATAAGATCCCCATTCTCTGTTTGTAGCTCCTCTATTTTATTTCGCCTTCTTCGGATGATTGTAGAGGTGTGAAAGAATTTTGTATTTCTGTCTCCTTGTAGCATTCACATTTTTCTTGACTTTTTGGCCCACAAGATTTTTTCTCTATCCAACACCATCTCCAGTTCCCTTCTAAGGTTTTTCTCTAAATTAATAAGGAAAGGATTATAGTTCCCATCAGCCATTTTCTTTTGAATACCTCCAAGGCGAGCATGCAATCTTTTTTTTTTTGCTGCTTTTATATTACCAAACTTGGTAATATTCCATTCTCTCAGATTATCTTGCATTCCTGATAAGGCTTCAGGAATCACCTCAGTAGCCTTCCAACTGTCCTTTACCACCTGCAAAAAGTCTTCATGAGTAGTCACATCGCCTCAAATCTAAAAGGCTTTGTAAATCATCGTTTTTCTTTTTTGTTGAGATCTATAATCAAGAGGTGGTGATCCGATTTGATACGCAGCACCACACGAACTATTGCATCATGAAAAAGCACTCTCCAGTCAGCGTTACAAACTCCTCTATCAAGTCTTCTGAATATTCTTCGTCTTCCTTCCCACTTAGGACCTCGCCAAGTGTATTTGGTTCCTGTGTAGCCCATGTCAAACAAACCGCATCTGTCAAGGGCAGTTCTAAAATTTTCACACTTTCTCTTGGAAAGCTCCACTCCCCATTTAGATTCAAAACTGTTTAGTATGTCATTAAAATCACCTGCCACGTATTCTTTTACTGATTTATGATCAAGGTTAGGATTTGGGTTGAGTATCTAACCTTGCTCAATTTGGCCCAGGCCTATGGGATCAAGGACCAAGGTTAGGGTTAAGCGAGGTATTCAAGGTCAAGGTCAAGATTTACAAAAGCCAAACCTAGCTATAGGGTTGTAGGGAAATTGTGTTGCTTATATCAAGCTATATTATGCCAAGTATAAATGTTACGATATACTCTTACTGTCGTACAGTTTGGTATATGGTATGACAACGATATGGACAGAGTGATATAAATGGATCATACTATACCTATACCATATCAAATACTACAACTATTTTATACAATTAAATATGATATGATAATGGTATGACATATCTAAATAAATCATTTGGTATTTGACAACAATGGTATAAAGTAAATATATTTGATACATGTACCAAATACCATTACAGCATTACTATACTGAAACCAAACCTTTAAATATACCTTCTTCTTTTTCAGTATAATGAACATACCATTATCATCCAACCTTTTTTGGAACAAGCAGTTTTATATATTGAAGACAGAGGTATTAAAGAAGGAGCTTCACTCCTAACCTCGAAGGGATTCAAACTCTGACCTCTTTTTTTCCTTTTCAAAATTTGCCCTTTGAGAGTTTACAAGAGCGTTCACTTTCTCTCTTCAATGTTGGTGAATGAAATTCCATTTCTTAAATTATGGAAACAATACATATTTTTTGTGTGTAAGTGTAGAAACTATAGCTAATGCTAGTATTTCCAAGAATCTTTCTCTTTCATTCCCATTTGAAAAGATGCATCTATCCACTTGTTTTGAAGAGAGATAAATATGTAGGGCTTGAGAATGTTGACGTAAACCACAATCTAAAAAGGAGAAAAAAAGTTTCTATTAAATTATTTTGAATCCCTTCTAGGGAGAAAAATGATGAAAAGATGCATTGTCCACTTGTTTGGAGGGGAGACAAAAATATGTAGGGCATTGGAATGTTGAAGTAAGTCATAATCTAAAAAATGTTTCTATTAAATTATTTTGATTCCCGGAGAATGATGAATATATTATTGGTTTATCGCAGTACTCATTGTGTCTATTACACTCTTCTTCCGTTGAAATGACTTAAACTTTTATGGTAATATAAATCTTTCATTGGTCTGGCATGCTAGTCTACTATAAATATTAATCTATCAGCACTATTCTTTTTATTTTAATCTAATTAATCTAAAAATTCAAAACTTCAAAAAGAATTTGAAGAAAAAAAAACATAAAGTGGGGTCTACATATATCCCTATAATAAAGTTAAATTACTGTTTATTTTTAAAAATATCTCTATAATAAACAGTGTCTAAAAGATTTTTAATGACAAATTCTGGACAAATATATCCAATGAAAATTCAATTTTAGGGTCTCTGTATTTTTAAACAATGCTTTAAGTCCTCCATTTTGGGGTATCAGTGCAATTTACTCTAATAACTAATATTTCATAAATTCATACTTAGAATGTTTTTTATCAAAAAAAAAAAACCCCACGAATCTATATTTCAAACCTATGGGAGTAGAAAGTCATCCATATATGTGTAGCTTCTTGTCTCACCAAAATGGTGAACGTTAATTTCAAGGGGATATCCATTGTAAATTCTTGGTCTTTTAAGAGAAGAAGTACAAACGTGTACTTACACTTCTTTCTCTTCATATTAAATATGTGGGTTTGTATTTCATTCTCCTATTAAATGTCTTCTTTTACTTGTTACATTATGTTGGATTGATTTAGCGTGTGGGATACCTGTATGTAGAAAAGGGATTATACGATTGATTCTTTTTTAATCTCAAGATGGCTCAGTTGGTAAAAGATCAACATCTCTAAATAGGAGGTCAGAGTTCAATTCTTCTTGGGCCAGCACTGATAGTGTGATACCTACAAAAAGAATACTTCTTATTGTAAAATCAAAGGAAAATTAAAAATATCAGAGCCTACAAGATTACACGCTGAGGGAACTAAGATTTTCAATTAGAAGTTACACCTTTTGATATTATTTCCTTGAATTATAAACATCTATAATCAATACTATTTATAATAATAAAAAATTTATGTTTGATAGTATTAGGGAGATATTTGGAAAATCAACCAACACTAGTCGCCCCTTCATCTCAAGCATATACAACTAAGATTGCTTCCAAGAGTTCCACTACTGTTAGAAGTTCTATAGCTGATCAAACTTCCAAGAGTTCTACTATTGTTAGAAGTCCCATTGTTAATCGAATACCAGTTATTACATACAAGAAGAACTCTACAATTGGTACTCACAAAGACACTAAACAACCTAAAGGAGAGTTTGACACTGATTGGTACAAAATCCAAATCAATATTTTATATAATCTAAAACACTAGAGTCCTAACACCACAGCCACAAGACTCCAGAACTCTACAAAGAAAGACTCCAAGAACACTAAGAATGATTTTGTTTCTATATAAAACTATATCATAAATTATTGTAAATTAATGTGATTATTATTTTCGTGCTCTCTCACACACACAATCCGTCTCTCTCTTCTTCTCAACGCTCTCTCTCTTCTTCTCTCTTGCTCTCTTCAACTATTATTACTTTCAACAGATAGTAAAAAAAAATTTATTTGATCTACTAATTTAATGAAGATTTATCTGATGTTTTAAAAAGAAAATTTTACTCTAATATATTTTATTTAAAAAAATTATCTAATGCTCATATTTATTTTCAACTCAATAAATATTTTAATCCAAAATTATCTATTTAATAATTTTTTTATATATAATTTAGTTATCATTTTTCACTTTTTTAGATTTTTTTTTTTTTTTAAGAGTATAGTTACCAATATTTACATCTTAAAAGATAATTTTCACACGATAATCTTTTTAGGATTACACTCCAAATCTTATATTAGAGCAAGACTTCTATCAATTAAAAATAAAATAACAATACATAATCAATTGAATGAGAAAGGGGCAGTAGTCAACGGTTCTACATGAATGAGGGATTAACGATTTACAAGTGAAAAACAGTAAGACTTGTACATCTTTTTGTAAATTCTCCACAACACAAGAACAAAAGAAGAGTGGTGAGAAAGAGGCGTTAATTGATCTGAGTTGGGGCTTTCGATTCAATCCCCTGTTAGTTTTAGTTAGGGGTGTAAACGAACCGGATTCGGATTGGATAGTGGTAACACCATATCCACATCCTATTATATTCGGATGGATTCAGATAATATCCTATTGATTTTGTGAGTTTTTGATTGGACTCTTTCGATTACCTGTTTACATCTTTACCTTTTTTATTTGTGAGGACTAGGTTTGAAATTTAAGAATTTAACAACGTTGGTAGCTATTTTAGTAGAAAATCTAAAAAAAAAATCACATATCACAGGCTAAAAAAATTATAAAAATAAGAATAATAAATCTAAATAAGTAACTTAATCGGATAACTTTATCGGACAAATAATCGGTAAGAAATGGGTATACCATATCCGCATCCTATTAGTAATCGAACAGTATTTGAAAACCCCTAAACGGATGTAGATGCGAATTTAAAAACGAATTTCGATTATCCATTTTTACCCCTAGTCTTAGTTCCATGACATCAAGACTAGAAAAATAAGGGCAGCAATTTCAAATCTGAGATCCAAAACCGTTAACTATAGAATCTAGTTCCCTATCGACTGTAACTTACCCGAGGGTATACGCATCCAAAGATTTTCAATCAACTTTTTTAAAGCATTCCAATTCTTGCAAATATATTTATTTACTGGGAAGTTCTGTTGTTATAAAACACATTTTTTGTTCTTGCCTTTCGCTCCAAGACAAATGAAATCCTACAATATTGCTCGGTTTTTTTTTTTCCTTTTTGGGTAAAAGTAATTATTTCCGACTTATCCGGAGAATCAAGAAAAGTTGGCTATATATAATTAAGAAACGTGCAAATGTTTTCAAAATCCCTATAGCAACATCGATAAAATTTTCCAACAACAAGATGCTGTACACCCGAGATGGGTAGAATAAATCGTCTTCCGAGGGACTGGAATCTGAATTTTCTTTACCAAGTCCTACCTCTTGAAGGAAAGAAATAGGTCAAGCCCACATTGCTAACATCAAAACAAACCCACCCCACCCTACCATTCCGCAACCCAACCCAGAAAATAGAATAAGCAACCAATTCATGAAACAATATTTACAGATGAAACCGATCCGTGATCTGCCAATGCCAAACCTGTCCAGAAGCGTTTAACAGGCAACTGAGTCATCAGCTAAAAATAGCCTTTCTGTGCACAACTTTCATTGAGAATACCACAGAGATCAACAATTGCACAAGAATCCCCATTATGCATCAAAATCAAACCAACCAGAATCACTCACAATCATTGACAGCAATTTTTCAGATATACAGCTCGAGAATAACAGCATATAAATTATAATAAATCCTTCAAAGGTGAATTTTGTCAACCGGTCAGTCTGATTGAAGCACCCAATTATACAGCCATTGAAAGAATTAACCTTGCCATCCCAATATAAAATGAACATCACTACTCCAAATGCTGCTTGAAATAAGAAGAATAGCACCCTGTACCATGGCTGCACCATAAGATCTATAGCAATTGAATTCAGCATCAGTTTGTCATATTGGAAGAGAGATTCTTTATTCTGTGCTTTGCATGGGAACCATAAGATGCTGTCCCTGCGACTGCAGAAATGTTCCAGAAATTATTATCATCAGAACAGGGCAATGCCTCACAATAAACTTTTGTATAGTCCACAAATGTCAAGAAACTAAGCACATCATGGTTTCAGCCATGCCAGTAGGTAACTACGTTGACAAGGGCAATTATGAACAAGCAGTACCATAAAAAATATTTAAGCTATAGAGTTTATTTAGTAAATAATGTTCCCCCATAAACTCAAGTGGTTGCACTACAAATAGAATTTTTAATCTACTAACACTCTTGCTGACAGTTATCTTTGTCCCAGTGCTGATATTGCTGGCACAACCTGTCACAGTAGATATTTGTTTTTTTTTTTTTTTTTTCTGGGCGGGGGGGGGGGGGGGGGGGGGATTAAGAAAAGAACAGGAAGAGAATGATCATCATAGAAGGGAATGGAATAGGATTGAGTATGAAAATTGGCCCTTCGGCTTTATTCCAAATTGATGGAAGGCCAGTTAGGAGAGGAGGGGAAGCAGGCAAGAATCAGAGTTGCAGGGGAAGAGAAAATCCACATGAACAAGCAGCCACATCACGCCTGAAGCTTCAACTTGACTCAAAAAATCTATTCATTCTAAATGCAATCCATTCAACAATGAGGAGTTA
Source organism: Hakea prostrata (assembly GCF_041222555.1). NCBI lineage: Eukaryota > Viridiplantae > Streptophyta > Magnoliopsida > Proteales > Proteaceae > Hakea > Hakea prostrata. The sequence goes on from NC_142601.1 coordinate 8,908,939, forward strand.
TATAACGGGAAAAGATTACATAATACTTTCCCAGAAACTCCCCAAAATCCTACCAGATCAGAAAACACCCAAACCGGCCTCAGTTCTCACTTTGGACACCAAGTAGGCAGCTGCCCCTGGATCAAGTTACTCCTCTGAACCAGATCATCATCAGGTCTCCACTGAATTTGATCGTGCCCCCTCAGATAACTTTCATGCAGCTTATCTTGAATCAAGGCTAGTCCTTAATTGATTACAAATACTTGTTCTTTATTATATTTTGCTACTAATCAATCCCAAAATCCTCACTGCTGCTACATTTAGCACATCTCTATGATGCTATCTTACTTGTCATCAGTGCAAAGTCATCAACTCATCCATTGTAAGCACAAAGAAAGAAGTGTTTAAATCTGGACCCTTAGGTAGAGCATTTGGTTCCACAATTTCCTCGAATCAAATTCCAGGGAATCACGATTCTTAATTAGCTACATCATTTGGTTCCTAAAATTCATGAAATCCACTTGATTCTATCGAATCTAATGATTCCAGTTTTTGGTGTAAAATAGGTGGTGCTTCAATGGAAACCACCAAAATAAACCCTGGGTACTCAAAAATAAACCCTGGGTACTCACAGCCGCAATTCGGTGGAATCACCACCCATTGCAACCTGCTGCTGCTCCTTTGTGCAATTGCTTCTCCTCTTCAAAGCCCTATCCTAAATCCTTCATGTGATTGCCTTCTCCTCTTCTGAGCTCTAAACCTAAATCCTTAACCAGAGCTTCCAATCAATTCAAATGAAAATTATACTTTCAAAACTTCCACAAAATTAGTAGGTCTGATCCTTTATACATTGCATTACTACTTACATCCAAATGAAAGAGTGCAGGTGAGATAACCAATTCAAAACATCCCAGAGCTAACGGCAGAAATGCGCCCAGATAGTAATGGCAGAGGAGGAGCAACTGTAAAGCCAAAGGGCACAGACAAAATCAATAAGGCAAGTAGCTGGGCACATATTGTTCCAAACAAGCACATATACAGTCTCTTCTAGGTAACGGCCCAAAAAAACCTACCTAGGTGCTCCCCCTGCCTGGAATTATAGGTAACTTAGCCTAAAACCTAGGATGTTATCATCTAGACCTCATATACAACCGACAATCCAGGCAACATTTGGAACCATCTAGGCTGAAGTTTGGATTTTCAAGATATTATAAAGGGCAAACCCAGTAGCTTCTGCACAAGCAGAGCCCTAGGGGTTGGGAGCAATTTCGTATGCCGCCTTACCCAACAATTTGTCTTGAGCGGCTGTTTTGATGCCTTGAAATCAAGCTACAACCACGGCCAACCGACCATTGCACCGAAGCCAGCCCCTTAAATTTCAGGAAATTATACCTCAACCTTATCATAAAAAAAACAGAATATTTTCTTCAAGTCAAAATATGAAAATTGTCAATATTGATGAAAGCTCAGCCAAAAGAGAAAAAAAGATAGATTACATATAATTCAAGGGGCAATGATGACATGCCAGTTACGAGAAGGGGGATGCCTGAAAGAAATTAGAGTTTCAAGGAAAAATGAGAATGCATAAGAGAGAGAGAGAGAGAGAGAGGGGGGGGGAGGGGGGGGAAGGAAAGAAGAGTGCAAACGCACACAGCCATACAGGCTATTCAAAAACATAAAGTGAATTCATATTTCTTCAATTTATCTCCAACAAAGGGCAATTACATCATATGTAAAGAAACTAAAGGACCCCTAAATAAGACCAACTCTCTCTATTTCAATAAGGAAACAAAAAGGGATTAGTGAACAAATATCCTAATTCCTGCACACCTAACTTCTAAAATAAATAAAAGACAGTATTTTCATAAAATGACGTAACTTCCTAAAATTCTACAAAATCCATGCCTATAAATCTTGGTCTGGAAACCCAGTAGACTTTCAGTCAATCCATGGCAGCATATATGCATTCAACTCTACTGGTGTCGAGATAACCTTGTCCATGGGTTCTGCAAACCAAGAGTATCAGAACCACAGAGTTGCAGACCACACATGAATTCCCATGGGTTCTACAAAATGAGAGTATCAGAACCACTGAATTGCAAACCACAAATATGAATTTGACGGAGTGATAATGCAGTGCACTGCAGGGTCAACTACCACAATCCACTGATGGTTGTTAACTAATGACATCTTCTTGATGCCAATCTAACCCTGGGATTGAACAACTGAAATCAGACCACTGCCTGATTCTTCGTCACCACCTAGATCAAACCATGTACTTCAGTTTGATCGTCAGCTTCACCATTGACAGTGTCTTTCACATTTGATTCACATTCTGACAATTATATCATGCTTGACATCATAACATAGAAGCTTCTAATATGGTAAAGCTCCTGAAGACCCATTTTCAAATTAGAAACTTAAGCTTCCATCTTACAGAACCCATCACCAATTTAATGGAGCAAACTGCATCAATCAATCTCCATACAGTAGTGGGCGACTGGGTGTGTATGACAATAACAGCAGAATTGTAGATAAAATGAACTCTACTAGTGACAGCACAATTGTAGTATTGGACTTAAAAGAGAACACAGGAAGAGAAAGTGTTATTAGTAGATACAAAGGGGGGGACACCTAGAAAATTTTGGAAAAAAGTAGAGTGGAAGGAATTAAAACAGAAGTCACAGGTAAAATTGGAAGCAAGTTCAAAAAATGACAAAATGGGACAAGGACGGTCAGAGAGCAGTTTTAGGAAATTATCTTCTAAAAAAGATAACAAGCAAAATCGTGGATTACCATATTAGTAGTCTTCTACCAAAGTCGAGCAACAGAAAATCTGGACCGACAAAAATCTCACAGGAAATGGAGATCAAAAAGACAAGCACCGAGGGTTGAGTCCCATTTAGAATTGGATGTCACATCCACCAATATTACTGAGCTCAAAGGAGGCCATAGACGTTGGAGTTGATTTATGGTGAAGACCCTAAACCAGGTATGACTTAATTCATGCCTGATCTCTCATTCTCATCTTCTCTACCTCTTCTCCCCACTACCCCCCCACCCACCCACCCACCCCAAACAGAGCATAAAAAAGAACGCCTAAAAAATCTAAAGAGAAGGGAATGTAACCTAGGTCTAAGATGAGACGGGTGTTTATAGGGGTTGCTGAAGGGAGTGAAAATATAGAAAGAAATAGATAAATAAATAATAATATTAGTGGGGGGAAAAGAGGAAAAAAAAAAAAAAAAAAAAAAAAGGTTGAATAATTACATAAAGAGAGATTGGGGAAAGAAAGATGAAAAGAAATAATTATACCCTACTTCGTTGGAGAAGAGAGGGTAACTAAGAGGGGGGAAATAGGAAACAAAATTATATATATATATATATATATATATATATATATATATATATATATATATATATATATATATATATGGAGGAGTGAAATCATGTAGAGGTGAAATCACACCCACATGGCTAGTTTTTAGCGCCACGGTGGCGTGCATGTATAGTTACAAGAACGAACAAAGAATTTACAAATGAAATCTACCAATGCATGCAATGCAAAAAGTTATAGAGGGGCTTAGGAAATGGTAAAAGCACGACTGTAGGCATGCCATCTCAAATCTTTATTCTATGAAATTAAGAAAAAAATTACAAAAGCAGGCCATAGATCTACATTCTTACCCTACTTGGGTTCCCGAAAAGATTAAAGAAAATTATAGGAATTATTATAAAGCACTTACCATAAGAGAGAGCTTTACCAATCACTTGCAAAGGAGTTTACAAAAACGCATCATACAAACACACAAGGGACCATTCGTAGTTGCTTTAAGAAACCTCCAAGGTTTTCCCAAGAATTAGAGTATTGGGGAAAAGGAGTGAAATCACCCAGATGGCCAGTTTTTAGTGCAATGGGTGGCATGCATGTATACTTACAAGAAGGAACAAAGAATTTACAAATAAAAATCTACCAATGCATGCAATGCAAAATGTTATAGAGGGGCCTAGGAGATGGTAGAGGCACAACTGTAGGCATGCCATCTCAAATCTTTCCTCTATGAAAATAAGAAAAAAATACAAAAGCAAGCCATAAATCTACATTCTTACCTTGGTGGATTCCTAAAGCAACTACGAATAGTGTCTTGTGTGTTTGTATGAAGTGTCTTTGTAAGCTCCTTTACAAGTGATCAATAAAACTCTCTCTTATGGTAAGTGTTTTCTCATAATTCCTTTAATTTTCTTTAAATATTTTTGGGAACCCAAGTAAGGTAATAATGTAGATCTATGGCCTGCTTTTGTATTTTTTTTCTTCTTAATTTCATAGAATAAAGATTTGAGATGGCATGCCTACAGTCGTGAAATAAGGAAATTAAAAAAAATTAAATAAATAGAATAAGATAGCCAACGAGATTATTTGCACAAATAGCATAATATACTAGAATTCTAGTAGACCCATAACTCAAACTAGATCCAGTTCATCTTCGTCTAGGGACCTAGTAGAGTTTGGGCCAGTCCAAGGCAGTTTGGGCCAGTCCAAGGCAGTTTATCTTCATCAAGGTCAAAATCACCACAAGGTGAAACCCCAATCATTAGCCTAAACAATACAGGTAAATGGAATCACCACCAACCATAGATTTGCTTTCTGTTAATAGAACATCAGTTTATCTTCATCAAGGTCAAAATCACCACAAGGTGAAACCTCAATCATTAGCCTAAACAATACTAGTAAATTTGCTTTCAGTTTTCTATTCCAATAGCGATTTGTATTATCACCAAATAAATCTTTGTTGTAATTAGTATCTGCGAAGTAATACAGAAAATAGTCCGCACACGAAGTTAAAATCTTCATGCTTGTTCATAACACGAATGAACAACAATACCATGTCATCAACCAATTGTTTACCCTCCCAAATAAAATAAATGCTACAAAGTATCTAGTTGCATTAGTAGATCATTTGGTTCACAAAATGTTAATCATAATGGAGGTTCACAGAATCACCAAATAAGCACTTGAGTCTAAAAGGAAATAAAAATACATAAATAATTTCATTAAGAAAAAGGAAGATTAAAACCAATGTATACTAGAATAAAAGAACGTTCAAAAAAATACAACCATATAAGAACTCAATTATTTATGAAGAAGTACATCATAAAAGATGGAGATAGAGAGACAAAAGATAAATAACAATATCTTATTTGACAGGAAAAGTAAAAGAGTTTACATATAAATACCAAATAAAATATCAATATAGTGTAGAGACAATTTATACACAATGTGTTTAATCATAAGTTGCTATAAACAAGCGCGTGATCATGTCTCCTCATTTTTACGCAGACATGGCAGTACAGGAGGAAAAGTGCATAGAAGATCAATGCAACTTCCTCCAAACATTTTCCTGTGTGTTTCCCCAGATGTTTACACCATTCATCATGAAGACTAGAATGGGTGAGAACTCGAAGGACTCAGACCCCAAATAAACATCAGTCACATATATAATGTAAAGACAATTTATACACAGGGTGTTTAATCAAAAGTTGCTTTAAACAACTGTGTGATCAATTCTCCTCATTCATACATAGACATGGCAGTACAGGAGGTTAAAGTGCATAGAACATCAATGCAACTTCCTCCAAACATTTTCCCTTGTGCTGCACCCAATGTTTGCACCATTCATCGTAAAGGCTAGAATGGGTGAGAACTCGGAGGATTCAGACCCCAAATAAACATCAGTCCAAAATATATCCTATCAGTGTTCCATTGAATATATTTTAAGACACTCATTTATAAATTAATAATACAACTATCATATGTAGGCCTCCATCCAAATGTCTCTGTTGATCTAAATGCTAAAATAGAAACAGAAGGGAAATCATTACTTGAGAATTCATATAGCTCACTCCCTGCGATAAGGATCCTTGATGAGCAATCTGTGAAATATATTTACCAGGTAGAATAAATACAACACCATAAGCATTTACACGTAAACGATTCCAAAAAAAGCTGGACGATGAAGGATAGAAGAGAGAATCTTCAAGTGGAAAATCCATTACCTGTGCATTTGAAGCGGGCTGACCTCCAACAGCGTCCCTTTTATCACCACTCTTCGCAGATCCCTTGGTGTCACCCTATCAGAAACCATAATTAAACAAAAAGTGAGTAAACCAGAAAACGTAGGATGAACAGATATCAGCGGACATCAGAATACAAGATCAAGGGGGAAGAGGTACCTCCATCTGCCGCCATACGCAAATCGACAAAAATCATTCACGAGGTGGGAAAAGGATCAATTAGTCAGTTTTACGCTTTACAAATTAGTCAAAAGAGCATAAGACTGGAGATCGATGTAAAGAATAAACAAACCCAACATTAAAAGAAAATTAAGCTAAACAAAACACCGTACGACTATAAGCAAAGTTAGCAACTTACCTCTCTGTACCGATTCAGATAAACCTTTAGGGGATCAATATAATCTTCGAAACCTAACGTTGCCATCGCCCATAGCAGATCGTCACCGTTAATCGTCTTTCTCTTCTCTCGCTGACACTTATCGCTTGCCCTAATACACCAAAAAAATAATTAAATTAACAAGAATATCAAAAAAGAAACCCTAATCAACGAATTAATGATAAAGCGTCTTGATCCGTACTCGCTAGTAATGAAACTGATGAACTCGGAAACACATTCCTGAACAGTCTCCTTAGCATCCTTGGCAATTTTTCCGTTAGCAGGGAGCGCTTTCTTCATGATCCGACTAATATTGGCGATCGGAAGGTACCTGTCCTGCTCTCGAACATTCGAACGGGGACTCTGATCACCACTTCCGTGACTACCACCGCCGGGGCTAGACGGACCTTCGGCCATGACCGTTTAAATCTTAGGTTAAACAAAGACCAGCAGCAACAGCAAAACAATACCAACGGTACCGGAAACCCTAGCTGTCCAAAACGCAGAAACCCTAATTCCGGCAATGCCATAACAGCAAATTTGGGCAAGAGAAGAGATGTGAGGAAAAGAGGAGATACAGAGAAAGTTGGAGAAGGGGAGAAGGGGAGAAGGAGAGAGACGAGCGAGCGAGAGAGAAGAGACAGAGAGAATCACAAGGGGATTAAGACAAACATACCTCAGAGATGCTTTGTATTTGGCGCGTCGAGAAGAGAATCGATGGATTTTTTTCTCCGAAAGAGAGATCGGACGCTGGAGAAGAAAGGAGGAATGAGACGTTTAAGATGAGAACTTAAGGGTTTGCTTTGTTTATCTGCACCGTCCGTTATTCCTGCCCTTTTATATCCTCAAACTAACTTGCAGTTTCTCTCTCTCTCTCTCTCTCGGTCTCACGGTCTCATCACGCAGTTTCTGTTGTATTTCTCTTGCGACCGAAAAAAAGTTTCTCCCGTTCCAAGCGACTCGGATTCTCGTGCTCGTGCCTTCACCGATTGACACGTCTCTAACTGGGCGGCGCTCCTCTGCAACTCCTTCCAAAATCAAAATAAGATCACGGTAGAAGTCTCCGTCAGTTACTTAATCTTTCACCGTTAAATCTGTGGGCCATATGTACCGTATTTCCACACATCAGATGTGTTGAGTAAAATTTTTTTTTTTTAGTAAAGGATGTGTTGAGTAAATCATACTTTATATATGAATTTTTATTTTTTTTGGTAGAAGAATTTTATATATCAAGTTCCATCAACGATAACCCAATTTTTTTTTTTTTGGTAGAAAAACGATAACCCAATTACACCCTAAAAATAATAATAATAATAGATAAATATATTTACCCAAAAAAAGCAATAAATAAATCTTTAAAAATTTAAATTAAAAATGAGATTTAAAAGATGACAGTTGGCATCAAACGAACAGCTAGCTTTATTTGCCTGAAATTGAAAATATGATTGATAATACATGTTGACACAACATGCATTTTGCATGTCATTAAGAAACCACCTGCCAATGTGGCTAATGTTTCGATGAAGAAATGTAAATTATCATTTTAGATTGAAAGAAAAAAGTTTCAATGATACCCTAAAATATTGGGTGAAAAGTACACATCTCAAAATAATGTCAAATTGGTATCAACCTCAAAAAATGTCTATTGAATTTGCACAACAATACATCTTAGCAAAGTCTATTAATGATTTCATAACTCGTTGTGATTTTAGAGCTCCTTCTATTTCCTCCATTGTTATTTGTTTTATATTATAAGATATGCGATAATGCAACAGGACATATTTGTTATTTCCTCTAACAAATTAATGATGTTGACGAATAAGTGGGCAAATGCCAATTTGGCATGATTTTAGCTCATGAACATCAAGAGGTGAACAATATGGGGGTGTAGCTCATATGGTAGAGCGCTCGCTTCGCATGCGAGAGGCACGGGGTTCGATTCCCCGCACCTCCACTCCTTATAATATTTTGCACCTATCCTTGGATTAGGCAAGTAAGCACCTTACTCAATGAAATTTAGAGGCTTGATTGGTTTGAGTTATTAGATTTTGTTTGTTTAAATAGGTTCAATGATACGTATGTTTTATTGCACGCTTTAATCGAGCTTAAACTCTACATTAAACATTGCTTTGGTGCCATAAATTATACATTGCACACTCTCTTAATGACAAGTTTTGAATTTCAAGATTAGGCAAGTCGCACTTTACTAATGAAGTTTAGAGGCTGGATTGGTTTGAGTCGTTAGAATTTGTTTGTTTAAATAGGTTCAATGATACTTATGCTTTACAGGTTGCACGCTTTAGTGTCATAAATTATATATTGCACACTCTCTTAATTACAAGTTACACACTCTTAAACATCTCACCTCATTCATAACCATCAATCTACAGATTCAAGTTTTTAGTGTAAAAAGATGAATCTCTAGATTTCATGAATTCAGGGATTTTCACAAACCAAATAGGTATATTGCATTCATGAATCCAAAGATTTCAAACTAAATTTGTGTAACCAAACAGACCCTTAGGTCATAGATAAAATAATCGTATTATCCTCATTAGAGTCAAATGATATATCTATCCCATTTAAACCCTCTCATACCTAACTCCTAAGTGGGTGAATTGATTATCTTTTCTTCCATCTTTTACCTACATCTTACTATAAATTTCCCATCGCCTTCACCTTGCTTGCCAAAAATCACCTTCTTTGCAAATCCAGGGAACAAATCCACTAGGAAGTAGAACAACCAACCTTCAATGTCAGAGATCATAATGGGCCGATTTTATTAATGCAGGTGAAAACTCAGATCAAGGAGCTTGAGAATATTTTCTAGAAAATTTGATGTGAATGGAGATTGGAGGATTTCTTATGTTAGATCTAAAAGTTACAAAATAAGAGTGTCTTTTTTTTTTTTTTTTTTTTTTTTTTTTGGAAATAAAGACTTTATTTATTTAACTGAACTCCCCACGGGATCTTACACATTAAAGAGTCAAAGAGAAAAATCCAATATAATAATGGGGGTGGGGAGAAGTGGTACATGAACCAATCCTGAGAAAGGGCCGCTAATTTAGCAAGTTCATCGACTGCAAAATTTGCTTTGTGAGGGATGTAGGAGAATGAACATTCTGTAAAGAACACTGCGAGCCTGAGGATATCTAAAATTAGGTGAAAGATTTTCCAACTTCTATAGGATGTTGGATGCGTAAGAGATAGAACAAGCGATTGGTTGCCGCTTTCCACTTGGATATGGGAGATCTGGAAGTCGATGGCTAAGCTGAGTCCTCGTCGAATCGCTTGTGCCTCGACAATAAGGGAGTCCTGATAGCCCGTGCCTTGTTCAAAAGCAAACACCACTTGATGATAGAGTCACGTGCGAGACCACCAATTCCTGAGCCTGTTGGATTAGTAAAGGAGGACCCATCCACGTTAAGTTTGATCCTGCCTAGAGGTGGAGGTTCCCACTTGATGAGTGATGTTGTTTTGCTAGGGGGTGAAGAGGGGGGGGGGGAGGGGGGGTGAACTCGTGGATCGCTTGTTGTAAATGCAGCATGACATCCTGATGCTTTGGGGGGGGTGGGATGAGTGAGTAAATCGTATTATAATATCCCCAAAGAGCCCAAAGGGCAATACAGGTGTGGATGATCTGCTGTTTATGAGGGGAAGAGCAAGTGGATTGGGTGACAAGGGCTTGAAGTTGTAGGTCGAAAGGGTGTGTGGGATCCCATTGATGAAGGCTAAGAGAATGTCATATGTGGTTGGTGAAGGGGCATAGGGTAAAAAGGTGATGTGCCGAAAAAGTGTGGTGTCCACAATGGGATGGGACATTACAGCCTCTCGCAATGAGCAGATCTACCGTAGGTAATTTGCCCAGAATAGTCTTCTATAAGAAAAAGAGAATTCTAGGTGGGAGGGGGAGATGCCAAAGGCTGGAGCCAATTAAGGTTGGGTAAAGGGGGGGGGGGGGAGGGAGATGATGTTGCCAACCGATAAGCCGAATTGACAGTGAACTTGCCTGAGGAAGAAAATAAGAGTGTCTCTGCAGTTTGAAATTGAAAATATGGCTAATCAGAATTTTCGTTCCCTCTTTGTTCTTTCGCTAGGGTAATCAAGCTTCTTTTTTTTTTTTAATTCTAATATCCATTTCAACCGAAACTTGTTTATGATTTCTTTTATTGTTATGATATACAAATAAAATTTATGGTGAGAATGCTGGCATTAAACCGAATTTTCATGTTAGCGCTTAAGTGAAATACATGTTTTGTTGTCTGTTGGAAACTTGACTTCCTAGCCTCGTTGAGAGAAGGGGTGATTTCCGACGGGGGGAAGGTGGAGGCGGTAGTCACGGGGCAGGGAGAGGATTTGTAGTAGTTTCTAGCGACTGTAGTGGGCAATTTTCGGCAAGGTGTAGATAGAAGTTCTCCCTTCACCCACCTAAAGGTTAAGTATGGAAATATTTAAATGGGAGTAGTTATGTCATTTGACTCTAATGAAGGCAATATGATTATTTGACTCTAATGAGGGCAATATGATCATTTTATTCATTACTTAATGGAATGTCAAGAATATGCAACTTATCATTTTAAGAGTGTACAATTTATAATTTAGAGCACTAAAGCATGCAACCCAGAGTTTAAACCTCACTAAAACGTGCAACATGTAAAAAACTCTAATTTTTTTTTTCAGCCTCCAAAATAGTTATGGAAAGCTCAATATTGTAGAAAACAAGACCCAATCCAGGGAACTGGATGATTAAACAAAACACCCAAATGAACAAAATAAACCAAAGATCTTGTGCAAATAAATTGAAAGACAATCACAAAGCAAATAACAATAAACCACCATAAGAATGAAAGAGAAATGCAAACAATACACAAGAATTTTACGTGGTTCACTAATTCGAAATATTCGAGATTAACTACATCAACGGGAGGGATTTCAATATTTTAATCTTCAAAATAGTACAAGATTTGAGAATAATACAATGTTACTTCAACCGGTCACACCACCACTCAAACCTCCTTGAAAATACCATTCCATGTCAAGCTCTTCAAGAAAACTCTTCAATCCAAGCTCAAGTTTCAATGGAGTTGCAATAGAGATAATACAAGAGAGAAGATAACCATTTTCTTGCAAAACCACAACAAGAAGAAGAAGCTAGAAGTTCAATCCCCTTTTTGCACAAAACCCATTTTAGAACTCCTAGAAACTCTTTTTTTCACACCCCATTTTCCTCTCCCAAGGCTCTCTTAATGATAACTAAACACCTAACTCATGTTAATTACTAAGTGGGACCCACCAAATTTAAATTTGAATTCAAACAAAGATAAATTGATTTTCATCACTAAACCCAACAAATATAAGTTTTATTTTCACAAAACATGAACATCTATGGGTGTCATTCAAAATTTCTCTATCAAGATATAATTTTCTATTTAAAAAATAAAATGATAACTTCAAATACATTTAGGCAAAGGTGAATACCAAGGGATAGTGCTGACATGATCACAAATAATTATAATTAATTTTTTAGAAAGAGATTGAATAATACTTAGTAGTTACTAGTTAGTACTTGCCACAAAATTTTATTTTATTATTTTGCAACAACAAAAAAGGTTTGAGATCGCTAGTGTCAAGGGTGTCAATAGGTGTCAATTGAAATTGAAAACCATAATCAACTTCTAATGTATAAAATTGAAAGAAGCTACACAGAGTAAGATTCAATACAGTTCAATACGTGCTATGTTTGTTTTGATGTAAAATGTTTATTGAAAGGTTCTTTATGATAAATTTCACTTCGTGACATGTAATATTTCATTTTCTAAAATTTTTCAATACTTTTTTCATACAAATAATTAACATTTAAACGTTTTTCAACCAATAGAAAATTTCATTTTATTATTATCATTTTGAAGTGTACAGATTTCGTTAGAACTTGTTTGGTTCTCTGAATCCAGAGATTTCAAATTCTTGGATTCATGAATCAGAGATTTATACATGTTTGGTTGTAAACATTCATAGATTCATGAATTAAGTCATTATTGGGTATTGGAAGAAATCTATGAATACATGCTACCGTAAGTATAAAACTGATCAAATTTGCGGATTCACGCAGAGTAATCCAATGGAAATCTATGAACTTCGATAGATTTGAAGCTAACCAAACAATTAATTTTTTGAACCATGAATTCATAGATTTGAAATCTCATTTCAAATCTCTAATTCATGTAACAAAAGGCCTTAGCAAATTTTAAGTTAAAACCTAAAACAAGCATAGCTTAGAAAAAATGGAACCTTTATAGATTGGTGTGGTGGTTCCTACAAAAAGTGTATTAGTAGCACTATAGTAATTTTCAATAGTATAATATATTTTTCTTTTATTCAAATTATTTTTTTTTCCTTTGAATTTGATGTTATTTGCACCAATGATATTAGAGATTACAATAATAATAGTTGCCTAGTGAGGCTTAGAACATAACAATATATATATTTCTTTTAACATCTTGAAATAGATTGGTAGATTCTTGTACGATTTAAGAAGTCCGATTTCATCCAAATAAATAAACTATTTATTTGCAAAAACCAGTTATGGAAACAAAATCATAGGTGGCAAGGCCCCATGGTGGGGTGGATAGGTAAAAGAGGTAACCTATCGATGAAATTGTATAGGCGCCCCCGGGGGGCCCCGAAGATATTCGATGTAGATATAAATGGAACCTAGCGAGCTCTACCGAATGCATCAGATAATATTTTGAATCTTGCGATTTTTAGATCAGGATACTATGACTTGTAGCCGTGGCTTCAAAAGTAAGTGGAGCCACTGGATGTGGAAGTAGAATCCTCAAAATAAATTTGAGGATTTATCCCGGAAGAGGATCATCAAGCTCGGAGTGATTTTTTATGAAGTGGATCACTTCTGCGTTCTGAAATGCAAGGTTATCATCTTCTTAAAGCCTGCAAGAGATTCTTCCATCTCTCAACATCCTTCTACATCAAGAGTAAGTTCCATGAACACCCTTCTACTATGCTGTGGAAAACAATTTGGCAGATGTAAGACTCCTACCCAAGATCTCAAGATTCTTGTGGCGTGGAAGTGTTGGAGCTTTGGTAAGCAAGTTAATCACTTAATATAGTCATATACATGAGACCAACATGACCTCATTGTGGGATTTGGAAACTATAAATCATGTTCTTCTTGGGTGCCCCTTTGCAAGTGCGGTTTGGCATGGATCAAAGTCTTGGCTTCTCCCCACCTCCGGGTACATCACCTAGTTTGAAGGATTTATTCTAAGATGGAATGATCTTGGATGTGTAAATAAAAACTAATTTGAACCTTCTGTTCTTTGTATAAGTCTTTATTCTTTGGCATCTTTGGTTGGCTGGAAATGTCCAATTGGTTCATGCTCATGGAAATATACTCCTTTAGTTCCTATTACTAATATTCAGAGGACATTCTCGTAATTTCAGCAAGGATTCAATTTCATCATCTACCATTCAACAAATGCATTCTTCTTCTTTCAGGAACCAAATGGATCTCATGATAATTTGCAACCATCTTCTACTATGACGTCCAATTGTTTCTCTTTTGTTGGGGATCAGATTGCTTGTTGTTTTGTGATGCAAGTTTAACCCGGATGGTAATACAGAGGCATTAGGTTATGCTCTAATCTCTTCAACCAAAGAGGTCCTTAGCTATTTCTCAACCTCTACATTTCCATGGATGTGATTTCAGGGGAAGCATTAGCAACTCGTAGCCTTGATGGATGTTAGTGATCGAGGTATTGATGTATTTGTGTCTTTTAGATAAACTAATAGTGGTTTCTTTTTAATTCGCGTAGTGGGAAATATTCCTATGAGGTTGAGGTGTTTGGAGGATACGTTACTCATATCCTCCACTTGTGCTTCTTGTAATTTCTTTCATGTTTGTCGGGATGCCAATGGTTTGCGGATTCCTTAGCTAGGAAGGCTTTTTCTATTCGAGTAAGACAGTTTGGCCGTTATCCAATCCCTGGTGTGTAGTGTGTTGCCAACTGGTGGTTTCCTTGGTAGCTCTTTTTCTAATAAAATATCTTTTTACCAAAAAAAAACTGCTCCTTCGCACAGAAATTCCCTACCAAAATCGGGGTTGGATTAGGTGTTGATAAAACTAATTTATACCATAATTGATAACTCCTTATTAACATTACTTGGGTTGGAATGATGAGCCCGAATCCGCAAAAATACTTGTCAATAATTGCACTTAGGAATGAATTTCTTCACTTAGAGAGGAGATATTCACACGTTTTTTGAAAAATGACAATGTTCCTTTAATTTCAATAACATAATACACTAGAGTGGGTTTTCACCTAATTAAATATGAGACTCAGACAACATAAATTAGGCATGGAACTAGAGCCAACTATAACTATGTTCAAGCCCTGGAAGGCATATTGCCCACATTCTCTTTATCACATCACAAGATAAGAGCAAGCGGCTAAGAATTCTTCATTGACATTATAGAACATATGGTGAAGACTCTTTGAACCATCTAGAAATGCCCGAAAGAACAGGTGGGTGACTAGTACAAATCAATTTTCAATTGTATAAAAGTCCAAAAAACCACCTGCTTAGTTTTTCCTCCGTCTCTATAAATCTTGTTGAAACAAGGGTTGGATTAGATGAGTGAGACATCAATTTGCAAAAACACTTGTCAGTAAGTACTATCCAATGATGATTTTTTATTATTATTATTATTATTATTATTATTATTAGAGAGAATATATTCACTAGTTTTTTTTTTTTTTTGGATTAGATGAGTGAGACATCAATTTGCAAAAACACTTGTCGAGTAAGTACTATCCAATGATTTATTATTATTATTATTATTATTATTATTAGAGAGAATATATTCACTAGTTTTTTTTTTTTTAATCAAAAAAACAAAATCTATCATTACTAGTTAAAACAAAATACATGTTCCTCATTCTGGTTGAGGGTTAGGTTCAAACTATTGCTACTAATGTTCCTTGTAGCAAGTGTATCAAAATAGTTGAGTAGTGTCGGAGATTTATAGTTACAAACAATTGCATGGGTTAATTTGGATTTAATGTCTACCAAATCAGTTATTTGATGGATAGGCCAGTTGCTTTTCTGAGGGTTATAAAACCTAGGGGTGATTATCCCGTCATTGATCTAGACTTCTTGAATTTGACTGGAGTATTTTACCCCCTCCTTCATTGCCTTCACTATTGCTTCCATTGAGTTGCTTTTTGCCATTCGTCTTGCACTTGTCCATATGATTTTCCCTCGTTCCATAATCCCCGCACTCCAGCCGCTGATGTCTAGTGGTTTGTTATGAACCCCTGCACAAAGCAAAATGGTATCATTAGTAATTATACTACACTCTGTTGGGTGGTTTTGGGTATTGCTATTTGTATCATCATTTTTGGAGGGTGAGCACTTCATGTCTAGAAACCATCTTGTTATGTTGTGCAACATTTTGTAGGGGTTGGGTTTACTTGTTCTGAAGATTGCATTATTTCGTTCTTTCCAGATGAAGTAACAAGTGGTCACAAAAACTGAGAAGAACCAATTTGTTTTTTGCATGTCTGGTTGGAGACCAATTAGCAGATGATTGCACAGATGTAGGATTGATTGTCGGGCTAGATGTTCTGTTCGCAAGCCTAGGGGTCCTGTTGCCCAGATTCTCTTAGTCCATTCACATGAGATGAAGACGTGCCAAGTTGTTTCTGCCTTATTGTTACATAGTTCGCATCTGTCATTTATCATCTTCCATTGGGAAACCATTGCTTTTGCTGGTAACCCTTCATTTAATAGGCGTCAAAAGAAAGATTTGAGTTTGGGGTGTATTTGCATCTTCCAAAATATTCTCCATCATGTGGTAAACTTGTTTGGCGTTGTTTCATATCTTTGTTTTGCCTACGCCTTACCGGCCAATTTGGCAGAGAAGTCTCCATTTGCTGAGATACAGGATTGCCATGAGTCCTGTGATAGATTAAGATCACTAGTTGTTTAGAAGAAATGACCTTGTTCCAATGATTTCAAATGACATAACACTAGACCAACAATATTAAAGATCCATTCTAAAGTAGGTCTATGCCAATTAGCCATGAGACAGAAATTAAGCATGCAACTAGGGCCTAGTAGATCTATGTTCAAGCCTAGAGATCATAATGACCAGATTCTCTTTCTCACATCACATGACAAGAACAGATGGGTGACAGATTCTTCATCAACTTACAAAACACACATGGTGAAGACTCTTTGAACCATCTAGCAAAGACCAAAGAAATAGGTGAGGGACTAGCACAAATTCATTTTTCGTTGTGAAAAACTCTAGTAGACTACCTACTCAGATGCTACTCCATCCCTAGAAATTTTACTAGAACTGGAGTTGGATTAGCTGTTGATAAGTACCAACTCAGACCATAATTGATACATCCCTTATTAATATTACTCGGGTCAGAATTGTGAGGCCTTAATCTACAAAAATAGTTGTCAATAACTATTGTCCAGTAATGAATTTCTTTTAAAGAGAAAATACTCACTTGTTGTTTTGAGAAAGTAAACATGTTCCTAGGATTCCAAATGACATGACACACTAAATTGGCAATGTTAAAGATCCATTTTAGGGTGGGCTAATGCCAATTAAAAATGAGACATATTGAGACAAAGAAATTAAGCATGAAATTAGGGTCTAGTAGATCTATTTCCAAGCCCAAAGAGCATATTGCCCAAATTCTCTTCCTTAGATCATATGATAGGAATAAGTGGATAATGAATTCTACATCAACGTTACCAAACTCACATGGTGAAAATTCTGTGAACCATCTAACAATGACCAAAGGAATTGTTGGGTCACTTGCGCAAATCCATTTCCCGATGTATGATAGCCCAAAGAACCACCTGCTCAACTACTCATCCTTTCTAGAAATCGTACCAAAACAATGGTTGGATTAGGTATTGATAAGTACCAATTCAGACGATAATTGATACACATTGATTAACATTACTCAAGTTAGAATGATTGAAACCGGAATATGCAAAAATATTTGTCAGTAATTTTCCAGTAATAAATTTATTTTAGAAGCAAGAAAATATTCACCTATTGTTTTGAAAAAATATCATGTTCCTATGATTCCAAATGACAACACACTAAATCAACAATGCGAATGATTCATTCTAGAGTGGCTTTGTTAATTAAACATGTGACAGATCAAGACATAAAAATTAAAAATGGAACAAGGGCCTAGTAGATCATGTTCAAATCTAGTGGGCATTTTGTTGAATTCCACACATGAAATGGACAACTGGGTGATGCTATCATAGCTTCGTTAGAATCTGATTCTATGTGCAATCCGAAGCTTCTGAATTATTGGCTAGGTTGATAGCATTGAGAATAGACATAGCTTCTGCTTCCAGGACTGTTTGGTATTGGAAAACTTTTGAAGACCTTGCAATAATACTTCCACTCCAAAGGATGATCTCCCCTCTCTTCCCAAGTATGGGCTGGCTAAAACACACATGCTGAAGACTCTTTGAACCATCTAGTAATGACCAAAGGAACATGTGAGTGACTAATGCGATTCCATTTTCTATTGTGCCAATGCCCAAAAAAATCACCTGCTCAGCTATTTCTCCATCCCTAGAAATCCTACCAAGACAATGGTTGAATTCGGCGTTTATAAATACAAGTCCAACCCATCATTGTTACTCCTAGATTAATATTACTCAGGTCGGAATGGTGAGCTCGTAGTTTGTAAAATACTTGTTAGTAATTGTTATCCAGTAATGAATTTCTTTTATTAAAGAGGAGATATTCAATTGTTTTAAAAAAATGACCATGTTTCTATGATTCCAAATGACATAACATATTAAACCAACAATGTTAAAAATCCATTATAGAGTGGATTGATGCCAATTAAACATCACAGATTAAGAATAGAAAGTAAGCATAGAACAATGGCCTAGTAGATATATGCTCAAGCCTAGAGGGGATATTGCCTAAATTCTCTTGATCAAACCACATGATAGGAACTTGTTGGTGAATGATTCTTTGTTGATGTTATAGTGCACACATGGCGAAGACTCTTTGAACCATCAAACAATAATTGAAGGAACAAGTAGGTAACTAGCACAAATCCATTTTTCACTATGTAAAAGCAAAAAAAATAACATATCTGTCACGCCCCGTTTTATAGACCTAGTGGGGCCCATAAAATTATAGTCTAACTGGACACATGCAAGTAGTCCATTGTCTTCTTATTAAACATTTATTTTTATAATATGTGGAACCCTACAATAATGGGATTTATAAATAATTTTTTTTTTTATTAATCAGATCAAATGATCCCTAATAACAAACCATATATACATATTTGTGGTCAAGGACTAGATACCCATTATATATAAATAAAAACCCCCAAGCACATACCAAGTGACACTTGTTATCCTTTAAACTTTTCTAAACTTTACTTTACAATACACTAGAGACCATTCATTTTTACTCCTACTAACAACCTCTTTTATCCTTCTCTTTGTACTTATGTCTAGAACATTAATGAACTTAAATGACCATTTAGCTCAGTAAGTGAAACTATCCCTAAAACATACACATGGTGGCAAGAATTGTGTCATAGAAATAATAAGTTATACAATAAGAGTTTAATCATAAAAATAATACATGCACACAATAAAGCCAATGATACTTCCAACATAATAACTTATATTATTTTCATTTTTCTTATTCATTGGCTCTCTAATATGGACCTTTCATTTAATATAGCATCTTATGGGGACTGTACTATGAAAACAACACTCTTTCATCCTTTCCCTTTCTGTTCTTACATATGATTACTGTTGTCTTCTATTATCCTTTTTTAGTGTATGAGTTCTTTAGTCTTGATTCATGTTGGAATGGACCTCATTGCATAAAACACTCCCATGTACCGGTAACGTATCACCGTCATACTAAAAAGGGTTGAGACCTTCGAATTCATCTTTCTTCCATCAATCTTGCTTGCTACATTGATCTTTATTTTTACATGAATCATTCTTTTGTCTCAATTTATGCTCAAACCGATCTCTTTGCATAACCATTCCCTTCTTATACCGAAACAAAATGACCATCGTATCAAAATGGGTTGAGACCTTCTACATCATACACACCTCTTCTATTATCATCAACTCTTAAAAACTTTTTCATCTCAACTCAAACCAGAACTTATCCCAAAAGCATACCCTCTTGATGTATCGAGACATGTCACCATCATATAAAGGAGGGTTCGAAACTTCTTTATCCTTAGGGTTGGTTTTACTCATTTATCACATAACAAATTTTAGTCCGATATGATCATATAATTATCTAATCTATTTTCATTTTTTAGCGTCATAGGC